>NC_084625.1:29831233-30111233 GCF_033978795.1 Nerophis ophidion | reverse complement strand
TCTCCTAAGCCATGTCACCCCTGTGAAAGAAGCCTCCAAATTGACCAATAATAAAGTGGTGGAAGTTGTAGTGGCACTCTCCTGGGAGCTTTCTGTGTGGACTGTCACCGCCTGTGTGTGTGTGTGTGTGTGTGTGTGTGTGTGTGTGTGTGCGTGTGTGTGAGCACACTTCATGTGAACATAATCGCATACCGTAAGTGTACGCAGTGTGCTGTAGATTTATGCAGGACAGCAACAGTTAATCAATTTAACTGATTAAGGGCCTAATTTATTAAAGGTTTGCGTGTAATACGCATACTTGCCAACGTTGAGACCTCCGATTTCGGGAGGTGGGGGGTGGGGGGTGTGGTGGAGGGTGGGGCGGAGGCGTGGTTGGGGACGTGGTTGGAGGCGGGGGGCGTGGTTAAGAGGGGTGGTGTATAATTCACCAACTCGAGTATTTCATATATATTATATATATATATATATAAATATACATATATATATGTATGAAATACTTGACTTTCAGTGAATTCTAGCTATATATATTTATTTTATTATGTATATAAATAAAATAAATAGTTTAATTTCCGACGGCACCTATCAAATACACAGTAATAAAAACACAGTTGTTCTACTAACTGTACTGTGCTTCCTGGTTAGTAAAAAAAACAACAACAACCCTTACCTTTCACTATTTGAGTAACCTTTGTTCTGCCATTTGCGTACTGGCGAGCGATCTCCGAATCCGGGAACATATCCTTCACGGAATTGTTGTAGACATCCGCAAATGAGAACGGGATGATGCTTCCAGCTATCAGCATAGCCATCTTTGCCTCAGCATAAGATACACCATCGCGTTCCATTTTGCAAGGTGGCCCAAAATACTGGGTTGTGAACGATGCTGCGCTGCGGACGCTTTGTGCTTCGCTGACTGTTCATTGCTGAATATCCGTTCGGCCGCCATGTTCAATGGAAAAGTCTGTTCTACAAAATTTACAGGCAACATACCCCTTCTCCTTCGAACTCTCCTGGATAAACTGAAATTCTTGTTTCCAATCGTTCTGGAACTTGCAAACGTAATTTTTCATTTTGCCCGTCGACGGTGTAATATATTGGGTTGGAGTCAATAACCAGGCGACGTGATGAAGTTTTGTCTCTTTACTGTGGGCTTCAGAACAAATGTAGAATAGATTTACATTCTGCTCTATGTAGAATAGATGGTAGTATTGTTCTGTTTAAGAGGGTCACAACAATGAGTCAGGTCTGACTCAATGTTGGGGAGCGTGGCATCCAGCTCCGCTTGAATTTTGGGAGATTTTCGGGAGAAAATTTGTCCCGGGAGGTTTTCGGGAGAGGCGCTGAATTTCGGGAGTCTCCCGGAAAATCCGGGAGGGTTGGCAAGTATGGTAATACGACACATGCAAACTCGATAGCACTCGCAAAGCTGATCCATCAAATGTGTGCAAAGTGCATTGCGCCTGTTAAGTGAGCAGAATAAGGCATGCAATCAATTTTGTGCCACAGATATGCTGATTATCAAAACTATCACAACACGTGAAGGATATAATTATGACATCAGATAGATAAAGATAAGACTTTCTGGAGGAAAGTTATGTGGTCAGATTAAACAAAAATTGAGCTGTTGGGCCACAATGTTATATATATATATATATATATATATATATATATATATATATATATATATATATATATATATATATATATATATATATATATATATATATATACCAACCGCTTGTCCCTTTTGGGGTCGTAGGGGGTACTGAAACCAATCTCAGCTGCTTCGGGTGGAAGGCGGGGTACACCCTGGAGAAGTCGCCACCTCATCGCAGGCCCAACACACACACACACACACACATATATATATATATATATATATATATATATATATATATATATATGTATATATATATATATATATATATATATATATATATACATATATTAATTTATAAATATACATTTAATACACAGTATATTGTATATATTGTCTTTTTAAAACTGTAAAATATGGATTTGGAAGATGTTATGACATACAAGTTCTGCACAGATACCATTTCAGTTATTTCTCTACCTATTGAAAACAGAAAAATCTAAAAATATACTCTTCTGCACTTGAGTCGCTGCACCGACAAGAGTGAAACTTTGTCAAAACATGCATCCCTACTGTGTTGCCTGTGGTATTATCTTTTCTCACCAATACACCACACTGTGGCACTGCTGTTAAACTCTAAACTTTGACCCCAGAAGTGGGATCTCCAAAAAAATATCTCACACAGCTTTAAAAAAAACACTCTTTTCCTTCTAGTGTGTTTAGCCCAATCACAACTACATTTGGCACAGACCTTTAGTGGACTGAAAAGCACAAGTGTGTAAAATCTGAGCAAGATTGGTCTAACAACATGGGGGGCGTTAATAGAAAGGTAATATGGGCATTAGACACTGACAATATTGGGGAACAGTACCAGAGGACTTCATCCCAATTATAGATCAATACAGCAGTGAGCAGGGACATTGTTGACTGATAGCTTACCAAAACTGGAACTTGCACAATGCGTAAGACTATATCTAAATACAACTTTGTATTCATATAACTCGGAGATTGTTGGATCGTTATCCTGCTGTGTGTCTTACTGATATGTAGCTTGTTCAATGTTACATGGAAATTCATGTCAGCCGCTAAATAAAATGTGAAACTTCAATGACAATTTCTCTAATGATGATAATAAACACTGGAGGATAGCTGCACTACATGTAGTGTTCTGAAAATTACTTTTAAAAAGTAATCAGACATTACTTATGGTAAATTTACATCAGATATAATTAAAGTACTAGCTCGGTATAGCTCGGTTGGTAGAGCGGCCGTGACAGCAACTTGAGGGTTCCAGGTCAATCCCCGATTCCGCCATCCTCGTCACAGCCCTTGTGTCCTTGAGCAAGACACTTTACCCACCTGCTCCCAGTGCCACCCACACTGGTTTAAATGGAACTTAGATATTGGGTTTCACTATGTAAAAGCGCTTTGAGTCACTAGAGAAAAACGCTATATAAATACAATTCACTTCACTTCACTAATGTGATTACTTGTTTAGAAATTTAATGAATGTGTTACTAAAAATATATATATATATATATTTATATATATTAGGCATATGCGGTTGAGAGACGTTTCATGAGAGCAGTGTGTGTGTGTGCGTGTGTGTGTATGTGTGCGCCTTCAAAAGGTGGTGTCTGTTGCCAAGAGACGTGTGACGTCAGCAAGAGCGCGCTCCAAGCTGGATTTTAGCTCAGCTGTGTTTGTTAGTTTAGCAGCAGTTTGCCCGCAGTCACGGCAGCTCTGGTGAATCTTTTCACAGGATTGTGTTTTCTCTGGTAAATAAAGAGATTGAATGTGCTTTGATGGCATACATATCATCTTGTCCACAAACAGGCTTTTGCAGGATTGCAAGCTTGTCACTTCAATCAATTTTTTGTTATTTATTATTCCCTTATAGTGGCGGTGTGTATGTGTGCATGTGTTACATGTTTGCTGTGTGATGTTGCCTCCTATACAGTGGTGTGCCGTCAGGACCAGCAAGGTCTTCTCTGCTGGCCTAACATAACCAGAAATCATGATCATAATTAAAGATCAAAGTAATTTTTAATTTACATTCCCTAAATATCTAAAATAATTCATATTCTCTTCATGTCATATTATGCTCCTTCCAAAGCTGTTGTTTTTAGGTTATAGAGTTTTTATCCAATTGAACTTCAGCCAGCTTATGTTGCCATGCTGTACCAAATCTGCTTAGAGCATTTAGAATCAACAATGAATTGATTAACGTGGACCCCGACTTAAACAAGTTGAAAAACTTATTCGGGTGTTACCATTTAGTGGTCAATTGTACGGAATATGTACTGAACTGTGCAATCTACTAATACAAGTATCAATCAATCAATCAATGCAGGCACTTTAAGTGAACAAGAACAAACATTAGACAGACAGTTGCGATAGCCAATCAAATCACGAGTTGTTGTCAGTAAGGCCTTCTAGCTGGCCTAAGGCAGATATATATAGTGATGTCTTGAGCTAGGTCAATCAATCAATCAATGTTTACTTATATAGCCCTAAATCACTAGTGTCTCAAAGGGCTGCACAAACCACTACGGCATCCTCGGTAGGCCCACATAAGGGCAAGGAAAACTCACACCCAGTGGGACGTCGGTGATAATGATGACAATGAGAACCTTGGAGAGGAGGAAAGCAATGGATGTCGAGCGGGTCTAACGTGATACTGTGAAAGTTCAATCTATAATGGATCCAACACAGTCGCAAGAGTCCAGTCCAAAGCGGATCCAACACAGCAGCGAGAGTTCCGTTCACAGCGGAGCCAGCAGGAAACCATCCCAAGCGGAGGCGGATCAACAGCGCAGAGATGTCCCCAGCCGATACACAGGCGAGCAGTACATGGCCACCGGATCGGACCGGACCCCCTCCACAAGGGAGAGTGGGACATAGGAGAAAAAGAAAAGAAACGGCAGATCAACTGGTCTAAAAAGGGAGTCTATTTAAAGGCTAGAGTATACAAATGAGTGTTAAGGTGAGACTTAAATGCTTCTACTGAGGTGGCATCTCGAACTTTTACCAGGAGGGCATTCCAGAGTACTGGAGCCCGAAATGAAAACGCTCTATAGTCCACAGACTTTTTTTGGGCTTTGGGAATCACTAATAAGCCGGAGTCCTTTGAACGCAGATTTCTTGCCGGGACATATGGTACAATACAATCGGCAAGATAGGATGGAGCTAGACCGTGTAGTATTTTATACGTAAGTAGTAAAACCTTAAAGTCACATCTTAAGTGCACAGGAAGCCAGTGCAGGTGAGCCAGTACAGGCGTAATGTGATCAAACTTTCTTGTTCTTGTCGAAAGTCTAGCAGCCGCATTTTGTACCAACTGTAATCTTTTAATGCTAGACATGGGGAGACCCGAAAATAATACGTTACAGTAATCGAGACGAGACGTAACAAACGCATGGATAATGATCTCAGCGTCTTTAGTGGACAGAATGGAGCGAATTTTAGCGATAATACGGAGATGAAAGTAGGCCGTTTTAGTAACGCTTTTAATGTGTGACTCAAAGGAGAGAGTTGGGTCAAAGATAACACCCAGATTCTTTACCGTGTCGCCTTGTTTAATTGTTTGGTTGTCAAATGTTAGAGTTGTATCATTAAATAGAGGTCGGTGTCTAGCAGGACCGATAATCAGCATTTCCGTTTTTTTGGCGTTGAGTTGCAAAAAGTTAGCGGACATCCATTGTTTAATTTCATTAAGACACGCCTCCACCTGACTACAATCCGGCGTGTTGGTCAGCTTTAGGGGCATGTAGAGTTGGGTGTCAACAGCATAACAGTGAAAGCTAATACCGTATTTGCGTATGATGTCACCTAGCGGCAGCATGTAGATGCTGAAGAGTGCAGGGACAAGGACTGAACCCTGGGGAACTCCACACGTTACCTTAACGTAGTCCGAGGTCACATTGTCATGGGAGACGCACTGCATCCTATCAGTAAGATAAGAGTTAAACCAAGACAGGGCTAAGCCTGACATACCAATTCGTGTTTTGATACGTTCTAATAAAATATTATGATCGACGGTATCGAAAGCAGCGCTAAGATCGAGGAGCAGGTATTCATGGGGTATTCATATGGATATTAAAGTCCCCCATTATGATTATATTATCGCCGTGTGTCACTAGATCAGCAACGAACTCTGAGAATTCATTGATAAAGTCCGAATAGGGCCCTGGGGGGCGGTAGATAACAGCCAGGTGTAGAGGCAGCGGTGTGACAGACCTCATAGTAAGCACCTCAAACGATTTATATTTATTATTTATGTTAGGACTAAGGTTAAAGTTTTCGTTGTATATTACGGCGACCCCCCCACCCCTTTTAAGAGGACGGGCAATATGCGCATGTGTAAAGTTAGGAGGACATGCCTCGTTTAGCGCAAAAAAGTCGTTTGGTTTAAGCCAGGTTTCGCTGAGACCGATGACGTTAAGATTGTTGTCCCTGATGATATCATTAACTAACAACGTTTTGGGAGACAATGATCTTATGTTTAAAAAACCTATATTATAGGTAGTGGGCTGTTTCAGGGAATTTTTGATCAAATTATCTGTAGTAGCAATATTAATAATGTTGTGTTTATTATGCCCAGTGCATTTAGTATAATTACGACCATATCTAGGAATTGATACGACGGGAATTTTCCGATTGTTTGTTTGTTGCTTTGATAAACTGCACACATCATAGTTAGCCACCTCAGTAAAACACATGTCCAACTCTGAAACACTCAAAGCAGAAAAAACTTGTTCTAATTTAACTGACTCCTTACCCAGACCAGTAGTCTCGCATCTTCCATTTAAATCCGGCTTCAGGATGGAGGGAAGAACATAAGAACTCCATTACCCAGCAGGCCACAGTAGTGAAGAGCATCTGCAGCTTGAATGTTAGCTTGAATGGGTTTCTCCAAAATTTGAGTTAAGATATTTTATTTCTTTATTTCTTCACGTTTAATATGTTTTTGCAATTTAATTTTGACAGTACCACATCAAATATGTTTTAATTGCTGATGCGCCATAAAATAACCCATTTTGTACACTGTTGGTGTGATTTAATGAACAGTAGTGTGTAAATGTGTTCCTCTATAATAATTCTCCAGCAATGGTCATGTGGTGACATAAGTGATGGTATTTTGAGAGGTAAGCATTGGACACAGGACATCACTGAAAGCCTAGGTGGGAAACGCACGGTTCGCCATTGCACCTATTTGATAAGTTAATTTTATTGTAGTGCTCGTTGTCGCTTTTATTCGTAGAAAGTTACTTTCTGCAGTGGACATGCTGTGCTTCTGACGTGGTCTTGCCTTACAACTACATCAAAAGTACCATGCCACGTTATGTTTAAACGTATGGGTCACGGCAATGTAACATACACAAAAATAATTAGACTACTCGTTGCTAGAAAAAGTAACGGCCTTCATACGAACATTGATACCTTTAATTTCGGACTATAAGCCTCTAATTTTTTCCTACGCTTTGAATCATGCTGCTTATATAACAGTGTAGCTCATTTATGTATTTTTCTACGTTAACGGCCATAATTGAATGGTTATCAACAAATACTAAAATGGTCTATTTTTGTTTGTGCTTTGGCGCCATCTTTTAATGTTTTCAACCAGAAGTACAAGTGCCTTTCCCTCCTATAATGACTTAAAGCAACGTTTTTAAGTTTTACAATTTGAATAAAAATTATTCATATTTACTAAACTGTCCAATGTGTGATCTCTGTAAGAGTGTTTTCATGCATATTTGTGCGTGCTATCGTAATGTAATAAAACCAGCGCCGTTAGCATTAGCTAATATGCTTAGATGTTTACAAGTGTCTTTTTTAGTGTTAACTTACAATGGCATTCTTTTTGTATTGTTCCAGTTTTGAAAATTCACCAAAACAACTAAGTGTGGACTTATTGAGTTTGTTTAGCTGATTGAGAAGCTAACTTTCGCAGCTAGTGGGTCCATGATGATGACGTCTGTTTTGTTTGATCAGCACTTTTACTGCCCTGTTACAAACACCAATTGGAAAAAATTAAGGTATGAAAATGAATATTTACAAAATATTTCTGTGTAAATAACTCATTTCACATTATTTGCAGATGATACAACTACATTTTGTTCAGGAGAGAACACACAGAAGTTAATACAAATAACAACAGAAGAAATGAACAAATTAAAAAGATGATTTGACAAAAACAGACTATCTTTGAATCTCAGTAAAACTAAAATAATGGTATTTGATAATAGTAGAAGGGGAAAGTCAAACCCAAATACAAATTGGGAAGTGAAGTGAATTATATTTATATAGCGCTTTTCTCTCGTGACTCAAAGCGCATTACATAGTGAAACCCAATATCTAAGTTACATTTAAATCAGTGTGGGTGGCACTGGGAGCAGGTGTGTAAAATGTCTTGCCCAAGGACACAACGGCAGTGACTAGGATGGCGGAAGCGGGAATCGAACCTGCAACCCTCAAGTTGCTGGCACTGCCGCTCTACCAACCGAGCTATGCCGCCCAAATAGACCGAGTAGATCTTGAAAGGGTAAATCAAACACATTTTTGGGCATACAAATAGATGAGAAAATTATTTGGAAATCTCATGTTATAATATACAACATAAGTAGCAAGAAACACGTCAATAATGAATAAAACAAAACATGTTCTAGACCAAAAATCACTTCAGATTCTTTACTGCTCACTAGTGTTACATATCTGAGTTATTGTGTAGAAATCTGGGGAAACAACTACAGATGTGAGCTTCATTTGCTAACTGTGTTACAAAAAAGATCAATTAGAATAATATATAATGTTGGATATAGAGAACATACAAACCCTTTATTTATTGAATCAAACATTTTGAAATGTAATGATTTGGTGCATTTGCAAACAGCTAAAATGATGTACAAAGCAAACTAAAACCTGCAACCCAAGAATGTACAACAATTCTTCTCAACAAAAGAGGAGAAATATAACCTTGGAGGAAAATTTAATTTAAAACATTTGTATGCTCGTACAACACTTAAAACCTTTAGCATATCAGTATGTGGGATTAAATTTCGGAATGGATTAATTTAGGAAATCACCGATATGATTAGTTTAAGAGACTCTTCAAACTTCAAGTGTTCACAAAGTACAAAGAATAAGAATAATGATGAACATTTTGAACCCTTTTTTTTACAATTAAGACACTGTGCTATATTATTTATTTATTATTTATTTGTTCACTGTTCTGTTACAGAGAACAAGGGAATTGGATCAAATGATTATGATACGAAAAGGGTAGGATTAGATAAACTCTGCTTCTTCCTACTCCTTTTCGGACGAGCTGTAATGAAACAACTCGACATGTGTGATTAATTGTATGAATTGTATCGTATGCAAGTTCGAAATAACCTGCAACTGAACTGAACAATTTTCGACCTACAGTGGTCCTATAGGTGGGGCTAATATATGGAAAAATATATTTTCTTCCAAAATTTACTGGGTGCGCCTTTTTCAGCAGTTCACTCTATAGCAGTGGTTCTCAACCTTTTCTCCGTGATATACCCCCTGTGAACATTTTTTTTAATTCAAGTACCCCCTAATCAGAGCAAAGCATTTTTGGTTGAATAAAAGGGATAAAGAAGTAAAATACAGCACTATGTCATCAGTTTCTGATTTATTAAATTGTATAACAGTGCAAAATATTGATCATTTGTAGTGGTCTTTCTTGAACTATTTGGAAAAAAAGATGTAAAAATAACTAAAAACTTGTTGAAAAGTAAACAAGTGATTCAATTATAAATAAAGATTTCTACACATAGAAGTAATCATCAACTCAAAGTGCCCTCTTTGTAATAGAGATCCATCTGGATTAATAAACTTAATTCTAAACATTTCTTCACAAAAAAAAAAATCTTTAACATCAATATTTATGGAACATGTCCACAAAAATATCTAGCTGTCAACACTGAATATTGCATTGTTGTATTTTTTTCACAGTTTATGAACTTACATTCGTATTTTGTTGAAGTAGTATTCAATAAATATATTTATAAAGGATTTTCGAATTGTTGCTATTTTTGGAATATTTTTAAAAAATCTCACGTACCCCTTGGCATACCTTCAAGTACCCCCAAGGGTACGCGTACCCCCCATTTGAGAACCACTGCTCTGTAGTACAAAAAATACCGTACGTGTAATGCATCTTGTCTTTGGTTTCAGGGCATCATGCTGTATGTGGTAGAGGGGTTAGTGCGTCTGCCTCACAATACGAAGGTCCTGCAGTCCTGGGTTCAAATCCAGGCTTGGGATCTTTCTGTGTGGAGTTTGCATGTTCTCCCCGTGAATGCGTGGGTTCCCTCCGGGTACTCCGGCTTCCTCCCACTTCCAAAGACATGCACCTGGGGATAGGTTGATTGGCAACACTAAATTGGCCCTAGTGTGTGAATGTGAGTGTGAATGTTGTCTGTCTATCTGTGTTGGCCCTGCGATGAGGTGGCGACTTGTCCAGGGTGTACCCTGCCTTCCGCCCGATTGTAGCTGAGATAGGCGCCAGCGCCCCCCGCGACCCCGAAAGGGAATAAGCGGTAGAAAATGGATGGATGGATGGATGGATGCTGTATGACCATACAGCATGATGACGTTTGTCATCACGGTTTCAAGGATGTTAATATGTGTTTCAAATTTTCAATTGCAAAGTTCTTTGCTGTTTGAAATGGACCCTTTATTTAGTATCTCATTAATCTTCACTTTGTGAGAGATCAGCCTTTATAACAAAACAAGTGTTTGTCTGTGTGTGTGTGTGTGTGTGTGTGTGTGTGTTCCTCACCCTCATTATAGAGCGGCATTATGCACAAAGACGGTGGGGTCACATTGATTTGACTCCCTGGAGTATTAGCATGGGATTACAGCAGTCAACAGGCCTTCATTGATGTGTGTGTCTGTGTGTGTGTGTGTGTGTGTGTGTCTGTCTGCATTTTTGTGTGCGTGTGTGTGTTTTTGTGTAAAATGAACTAAGGGTAATTACACCATAGAATAGTCCCAACGTGCTGCAGCTCTGCCAGTGTTAGAGCGAGGGTGGGTGTTTTTGCGTGCCCTCATTAATTCTTTGTACTAATACAACCAGCAGCCTGTTAGACTCTTTGAGAGCTTCTCATCTTTGCGATTTAACACTTTGATCTGAGAGTTTGATTGGGTGTGTGGGTGGTGGAGGCTTTGCTAATGTGTGTGTGTATTCTTTATCTATGAGTGCTAGCACCAGAAACGGCAATCCACAATCAGCTTGACATGTGAATGTGTGTGTGCGTGTGTATGTGTGTGTGTGTGTTCATGTGCGTATAATGATGGCCATTCGAAACACTTAGTGGATTACGCATCATCAGTATTTGCATAACTTTGAAGTATTCATGGCATTAGCAAGGCAATTACAATAATTAACATGGGAATTCATGTCAATGGGCCACCGCCACCAGGCGAGCGCAATTACAGCTATGCTAATGAAGGTTTGATTAAGCTTTTAAAGAACAATCAGCTTATTTAACCCAACACGCTCAAGAGGTGGTCAAAGCATTGTGCATTGGAGTACTCTTGATGCACAACGTTGTGTGGTAAAACCAGGTGTTCAAGATGCTCAATACACACACACACACACACACACACATCATATATGCTGTTTACTTGAACACACACACGGCTGCACACACATCGCCGCCCCCACTCCTCCCTCCCTCTTTTCCTTTCCCCTCCACCCGGACAAGAAGACAGCATTCTTTTTTCATTGAACAAGAACAATTTGCTGTCTGACGTCGGAAGCCTCATTGTAGTGACGAGGCCTAAATTAAAGTGTGGGCTTATTAAAGGCTGAGTGTGTGTGTGTATGCGCGTGTGTGTGTGTGTGTGTGCGCACGTCCACGCATGTGCTCTTGACACTGATCCGCCCAATAAACTCACTGTCCGTGACTAAGAGTGCACTCGCTGCAAGACAGACACAATTGCCTGTTAAGTCAGTGTTGCTTTCATTGGGGCTCCCTGAACAATGCCTTGATGTGTGTCACGACTCAAGCCAACGTCAAGAGATGCTGAGATTATTTTAATGAATTAACTTGCCTCTCTCCGGACTTTGAGGGCATCGGCCTATTTACGAACACATTCCGGACCTTTGTGTAATTTACAAATACGTCTTTTCTAAGGGATGGGCAATGTGGCCTAAAATATATATCACAATGTATATTGCAGCCTCATTGCGATACCAATATATATCATTTGGCATACAAATGATAATAGAACTATTTCAAAAGGGGTTACCAAAAGTCTTAATTTGGGTGCTGTTGAACACATTGCAGAATGTTTTTGTTATTTTTTCAAAACTATTATTATTGTACTTGCTAATTTATTGTTAATGTTTAGTTAGTTGCTGTTGCAACATGATTCGCTACACTTCTGCTAAAATGAAATGAATATTCACCGTATTTTTCGGACTATAAAACACACCCACTAAATATTAGAAGAAAACAACATTTTTCCATACATTATGTATGTTGTTAAGTTGGATATTTACACTGAAAGATTTAGTAAATGTTGGGTTTACATACCCTCACTGTTTTCAAACGGTGCCTCAACACGGCAGTAAAACGTGTTAAGTTCAGTTTTAGTTATAATTTATTTTGAACATAAATGATGAATAAATGGGTTGTACTTGTATAGCGCTTTTCTACCTTCAAGGTACTCAAAGCGCTTTGACACTACTTCCACATTTACCCATTCACACACACATTCACACACTGATGGAGGGAGCTGCCATGCAAGGCGCCAACCAGCACCCATCAGGAGCAAGGGTGAAGTGTCTTGCTCAGGACACAACGGACGTGACGAGGTTGGTACTAGGTGGGATTTGAACCAGGGACGCTCAGGTTGCGCACGGCCACTCTACCACTGCGCCACGATACAATGTTCTGCATCCCATATTTCCAGTTGTTTCATTAAAGCACATCCGAAAAGGAGTAGGAAGAAGCAGAGCTTATTCATCCTACCCCTTTTCATACCATAGAAGCAATTTTGTCCAATTTCCTTGTTCTCTGCTGCAGAACAGTGAATACATAATACATAAATAATATATCATAGTAAGTAAACACATATTAAAAGGGAACATTATCACAATTTCAGAAGGGTTAAAACCAATAAAAATCAGTTCCCAGTGGCTTATTTTATTTTTCAAAGTTTTTTTTCAAAATTTTACCCATCATGGAATATCCCGAAAAAAGGCTTTACAGTGCCGGATTTTCGCTATCTGTAAATCCGCCGTCCATTTTCCTGTGACGTCATCTGGTAATGCCAATACAAACAACATGGCGGATAGTACAGCAAGATATAGCGACATTAGCTCAAATTCAGACTCGGATTTCAGCGGCTCAAGCGAGTCAACAGATTACGGATGTATTGAAACGGATGGTTGGAGTATGGAGGCAGATAGCGAAAACAAAATTAAAGAAGAAACTGAAGCTATTGAGCAAATAGCTATTGAAGCTATTCGGCGATCGCTTTTTGACCAACGATTGCATCTTTTGACCAGACCACTGGAGCAACTTAAATCTGTTGATTGGTAAGTGTTTGTTTGGCATTAACGGTGGGTGGAGGGAAAGGCTGGATGCAAATATAGCTACAAATGTACATACAGCTAGCCTAAATAGCATGTTAGCATCGATTAGCTGGCAGCCATGCCGCAACCAAATATGTCTGATTAGCACATAAGTCAATAACATCAACGAAATTCACCTTTGTGATTTCGTTGACTTTATCGTTGGAAATGCATCTGCTTTGAGTGTCGCAGGATATCCACACATTTCTCTGTGCCATGTCTGTCGTAGAATTGCCGGTAAAATATGCAGACCAAATGAAGGACTTTCGCATCTTTGACACTGGTGCAACTTGAATCTGTCGATTGGTATATGTTTGTTTGGCATTAAATGTGGGTGGAGGGAAAGGCTGGATGCAAATATAGCTACAAATGAGGCATAACGATGCAATATGTACATACAGCTAGCCTATATAGCATGTTAGCATCGATTAGCATGATCTGTAGATCAACTTGAATCCGTCCCTGATCGTGTTGTTACACCTTTCGACAACACACCGACGAGGCATGATGTCTCCAAGGTACGGAAAACAGTCTAAAAAACGGAAAATAACAGAGATGATTCGACTCGGTGTTTGTAATGTGTTTGAGAAAATGGCGGATTGATTACCTATGTGACGTCACGTTGTGACATCATCGCTCCGAGAGCGAATAATAGAAAGGCGTTTAATTCGCCAAAATTCACCCGTATAGAGTTCAGAAATCGGTTAAAAAAACATATGGTCTTTTTTCTGCAACATCAAGGTATATATTGATGCTTACATAGGTCGGGTGATAATGTTCCCCTTTAAATACATAAATAATCTTTATCTAAAAAAAAAAGAAAGGTTTCAAGACGTTCATCATAATTCTTGGTCCGTGTTCTTTATGAACACTTGTAGTTTGAACAGTCTCTCAAATTGAATCATATTTGAGCTTTTTTTTTGTTTCTTTGGTTAATCCATTCCATAATTCAATTTCACATACTGATACACTAAAGGTTTTAAGTGTTGTACGAGCAAACAGATGTTTTAAACTAGATTTGTCCTCTTTTGTTGAGAACAGTTGTTGTACATTCTTGGGTAGCAGGTTATAGTTTGTTTTGTACATAATTTTAGTTGTTTGATTTAATAAATAAAGAGTTTGTATGTACTCTATCTCCAACATAATGTATTATTCCAATTGATCTTTTTTATGACACCGTTGGTGAATGACGCGTACATTTGTAGTTGTTTCCCCATATTTCTACACAAAATCTACGATATGGTAACACTAGCGAGCAGTAGAGAATATGAAGTAAGGGATTTTTGGCCCAGAACATGTTTTGCCTTAATCATTGTTGACGTGTTTCTTGCTACTTTATGTTGTATATTTTTATGTGATCAAACAGAAAAGTCATTGAAATGCACCCACGAGCTGCGGTAGCTAGATTTCCAATCAGCTAAACAGACTCAATAATTCCACAGTGATGTTTTGTTGTTAACTGAGGAATTTGTGAAACTGAAACAATACAAAAGAATGCCCTTGTAAGTTGATAATACTAACACACAAACTTGTAAACGTTGTGAGCATATAAGCAAATGCTAACATCGTTGGCTTGATTTGATCACCATAGCACGTACATATTTTGCATGAAAACACTACTATCAAACATGTGACGGTTTAGTGAGTATGAAATGTTTTAGCTGTATTGTAAAACTTAGAAACGTTGCTTTGAGTGATCAATGAAAAAAACATCCGTCCATCCATCCATCCATGAATTGATTTACGTGGACCCCGACAACTCAGGGTGTCACCATTTAGGGGTCAATTGTACGGACTATGTACCGAACTGTGCAATCTACTAATAAAAGTTTCAATCAATCAATCCATCTATCTTATTCAGCTTATCCGAAGTCGGGTCGCGGGGGCAGAAGTCTAAGCAGGGAAGCCCATACTTTCCTCTCCCCAGCCACTTTGTCCAGCTATTCCTGGGCGATCCCGAGACGTTCCCAGGACAGCCAGGTGACATAGCCTACCCAACGTGTCCTGGGTCTTCCCTGTGGCCTTCTACCGGTCGGATGTGCCCTAAACATCTCCCTTAGGAGGTGTTCGGGTGGCATCCTGACCAGATAGAAATGCTATGGACAACAAGTCGATTGAATGGCATTTATACTTCCGGTTCAAGGCACGAAAATGAAGGAAATATGTGTACTGGAGTAAGCAAACTCGTCCAAAAAAATGGCGCCATAGCACAAACAATAACACACCATTTCAGTCTCTGTGTTGGTGTTACGACTATGTAAGTTTGTTGTAGACAAAACATTATGGCCTTTCGTGAACAAAAATCTATGGATTTGTGGTGTGTCAGAGTTAGTTTGTGACGAACCCCAAGATGCAGAGATGGAGGCAGGCATTGAGTTACTGGTTCAAACAGCACCTCCTACCATCCTAGCCACATCCGTTGTGTCCTTGGGCAAGACACTTCACCCTTGCTCCTGATGGGTCCTGGTGAGCGCCTTGCATGGCAGCTCCCTCCATCAGTGTGTGAATGTGTGTGTGAATGGGTAAATGTGGAAGTAGTGTCAAAGCGCTTTGAGTACCTGGAAGGTAGAAAAGTGCTATACAAGTACAATCCATTTACCATTTAACAACAGCAGAACGACATCAGCAAATATGATGTATACAAATAACGTAACAAAAACATACCGGGAAGGTTCTAAAATAATTTAATTCACTCAGTATGGCCACTTTAAGCTCTCCTGTGTCCAAAGATTTTTAAACAATAAGAAAAATGACCAACAAATTAAATAGAAAATACAAAATATCAATCCACTGTTGTATCGACCATTTACTGATACGATTTTTGGTATAATTACTATTGATATTCTTATCAGTCTTCCTAAATCTGTTTCATTCGAGAGTTACAACTTAGTGGTTAGCATATCCTCCTATGGTGTGTAGTGTAGCATGTGTGGCGATTCTTCGTCATCCAGTGATAATGGTACATATAAGAATTTTTGTTTGATGCCTTCGAGGCGACAATTGCTGACTTAGGCTATGTCTACACTAAGTCGTTTAACCCCTTAAACAAATAATTATTTAGCTTAAGCCCCGTTTCAGCCACACTAAACCTGTGTTTAAAGTCCCCCTCCTTGGACACATTTTTCCACAACTAAGTGCATTGTTTGTTTCTTAAATATCCGACACTTAACTTTGTATGGATTCATTCATCGTTTACAAACTGAGTTTGGAGAGGAAGTAACGCCAGAAAGACCTTGCCCCACACAGGAAGTGATGTCAGAAAGAACGCACCAAAGTCAGCTTCATATTAAAGCGGTTTTGTAACTCGGAGCTAACCACTGGAAATATGGAGGCAAGTCATCCAGACATGCCCGTGTTTGTCCTTCTTCTACATGTACAGACGCTTGTGGAAATCACACATGAATACCTTACAAGAAAGCGATTGCAGCTATTTGGAATACAACACTTCACAGACGGCAAGAGAACTTTCCAATGTTCTGGTCAGCTGTGATTCTACTCAGCGAACAACTTCGTCCGTTTGTAAAAGGAGAGACAACGAGAATGCAAGCTCCCGAGAATGTGATAAAAAAGATAGCGTGTGCTTTGTATTACCTGGCCTTCGAGGGAAGACGAGGGGAAACTATGGAAAACAGCGAATGCCTTTGGACTGGCAAAGGAGACTGTATCAGTTATTGTCCGCAATGTATGTCGCGGAATCAACGTCTAGGTCCAGAGGTTATAAAGTCACCAAAAACTAATGGACAATAAAGGTGAAGGCAAAAAAGTGAGGAGTATCACATTGTTTACGTGTCTAATAAATATTTGATTATTTCATGATGTCTCAGGTGTGATTCACTACAATAGGGCCCTACAGCACAATGGATTCCAGTTCATTGAAATACCACAACACTGGATATTTTTGAGATAAGTTACATTTAAGAACTTGCACACAAAGCAACACAGGAGGTGACGTTGACGTGTGCATTTTCCGCGCATGCAGATTAGGTCGCGTTGTGCCGGCGGACGGTGGGGGTGGGAGTCTTAAACGGCGGCATTGTTGTGTGTGGACACGGATAAGGTTAGATGTGATTTACCCTGGATAACCTTATCCGGCTTATTGTAAGCTGGGCCTTAAAGGAGGGATAGGTGCTAGCTTGCTAGCGAGAATGCTACAGTGTGTTCAGGATGCATTTGTTTGAATGTTGTATTTACATTATTAACTATGAAGGATAAAACACTGAATATTGACAACATATTTTACAATCAAGCGAAACACAACCAAAATGCAACAAACTGTTGTGATCCGCTGCCCGGATCATATTTTTGATTTTGATTTTTGAGTCTTTTGTGTTTTCTGTTTGTTTTGGACTCATTTGGTTCCGGTTTGTGCTCCTCTGTTTGTTACCATAGTAACGCATTATTTTCACCAGACGCACACCTGTTTTTGTTAATCACTGTCTTGATTTAAGCCTGCCTCCTTGGTTCATTCTGTTTGGTTGCGTAATTTGTGTTCTCACAACAAGTAACAAATTTTGTTCCTGTTCGCTACCAGCTAGCTTCCACGCTAGGTTCTTTGTTTATGCTAGCTCCCATGCAAAGCCCCTTTTGTTTTGCCTTTTGTGCCTACAGCAAGTTTTTCTATGTTAGGGTCTGATATAATTTTAAATAAATCTTTTGTTCTTACCTTCACGCTGTGTCCGAGCCCGACTGCATCCCTGAGAGAACGACTCCGCATCACAATGCGACCCAATCGTTACACAAACATAGTGAAATATGAACGCGAAGGTTAAAAAAATTAACCCACCTCCAATCTGAGATATCTCATTGACCAAAGTAACTAATTAGATGACCATAGTAACTAATTAGATGACCATAGTAACTAATTAGATGACCATAGTAACTAATTAGATGACCATAGTTAATTGTGTATCATGCAGATTCCAAACATTGAAATAGTTAGTATAGTTTAAGACTTCCAATCATTAGAAAACATATCATAATGGCAGCTACACTTTCCATCTTAAAGATCTAAAACAATTATTTGAGAATGTCTGGCGGGCCAGATTGAAAAGCTCAACGGACTGCATGCGGCCCCTGGGCCTTAATTTGCCCAGGTCTGGTCTATATCGTTCATCTCTTCTTTATGCCCACCAATAGTAATAATTTGATGACATGTAATTGTTCCAGTCAACAAATGCATTAATTACAAACACATTTATTGCAGCAGGAACGACGTGAGTGACACAGTCAAATACTGCGAGTCAGTCTGGGTCAGCTCAGTCGATGAATGCCACTCACTGCCATGTCGAGGTCACTATAAAGCAAATAAAGCCTTGGAAAGTCTATAATAACCATCGACAAGAAGAAGGCAGTTTATTTGTTATGACACTCACAAAGGCACACACAAACACTCACACACTCACACACAAACACACACACACACACACACACACACACACACACACACACTTTAAGCCCTCCCAAGTTGCACTTTTGACATGCTTTGAATGTGTACAAATCTGCATGATCATTTCACCCCTGAATGTGTACTTAATGTATTTCCATATTTGTGTGAGAGTGCGGAGCGATCATCATTACGCAAGTCAATACGCACGCGTCTGCGTATTGATCGCTTTTATCGATGAGCAATGAGGGATTTCCGACTGCAGAGGGCCAATAGTGGATCAGTTTAGACTTTCGCTGTGAGATAAGCTCAAGTTCTGCTAAAGATCACCTCCGGGGAAAGATTATTGGCTCTTTGACAGCTTTACAGGTACCATTAAATGCCCATCTGGTTATAGTGGATCAATTAAAACGTGCTGTTATTCTAAGATTGTGTCTCACACCAAGAGAAATGTGTTTTTTAAAGCACGTAAAGTAGATTTATCCTCTGAACGGATGTACTTTAATATATTGCTGATGATTAGATGTAACTTTGCTAAGGTATGAGCTTTAATAGTCATCTGCTGGCCTATGGATCAATAGTTTCTGGCACTTAAAGGTGGAAAATATAAATCAGAGTTGTGCTTACAACTCAGTAGGCATTGATTGGTATCGTGTCTTTGAAGGCACCATATCACATGAAGCTATTTGCTTCAAAAAGCCCCTATCGGGCATCATTGCGCTCATGAGTCGTGTTCAGGTTCCAGTATAGGTTGGTTGAGCTGAAAGACACGCTTTACAGGACAGTAAATCCCCTGGGTTACGGTCTCAGACCACCCAGATTGGTCGAAAATCTGTGATGAATTGAGTTACTCCTGAAATGACTAAATTAATTAATTATAGATAAATAAATAAATGGGTTGTACTTGTATAGCGCTTTTCTACCTTCAAGGTACTCAAAGCGCTTTGACACTACTTCCACATTTACCCATTCACACACACATTCACACACTGATGGAGGGAGCTGCCATGCAAGGCGCCAACCAGCACCCATCAGGAGCAAGGGTGAAGTGTCTTGCTCAGGACACAACGGACGTGACGAGGTTGGTTCTAGGTGGGATTTGAACCAGGGACCCTCGGGTTGCGCACGGCCACTCTTCCACTGCGCCACGCCGTCCCAATTATAACTAGGGGCCGATACCTTTTCACATTTGAATCAATTACCAGTATTGTAACTAAAAGTTGTTGGTACTTTTGTGTGTGTACATTAATAAATGAAATAAATGATAATTTGTTTGATAATAAAAAAACATTTTTTTGGTTTGCTTTCTAATTTAACAGTAACAGTGCGGGTGAGTTGTTATATATTGTTTTTTTTTTTACATTTATGATTTTCATTTGCAAGTATTTTATATGTAGTAGACTTTGCATGCGGTTGCAATTCCACGACATTAGATGGCGGCAGTCTGTAGGTTGCGGCGTTTTGCCATAGCCAGGAAGTAGCCTTTACATGAGGTTGAATGTGCCAGTCTTTTCTTTTGTTGAGCTCTACAAAGTGTCTATACTGCATGTATTGTACTTATTATAGGGTTGTACCGATGCATATTTTTCACTTCCAACACAATACTGATATTAAAGCCTGATACCGATATTGATCAGCTATGATTTATTATTAACCGTCTGGAATGAGCTTATGCTGTCTTTAAATTGAAGTGGAGTGGTATTTATTTGTATTTGATGCTTGTTTGTATTGACATTATTGTGATTCACAGACTGGATTGGGACAACCCTAACTTAATACGCACACATTGTAACGTGCATCTTATTTGTAGTGTTGATTACTAAAAGATGTAGAAGTGGCCATGTAAAATCGCAATTGCTAATTAGTTGCATGTATTTGCCATATTCAATTTAAAGTGGAGCCTTACTTTTGAGTACTTTCTTTCTGCTTGCTTTCTTTGTTGGCATTGGAAACTACGACATTCCCTAGGGCAGGGATGTCAAACTCAAATACAGAGTGGGCCAAAATTTTAAACTGAACAAAGCTGCGGGCCAAGCTTGAACAAATTAACCTTTTAATAGGGACCCAAACAAGTTTTGCATTGAATATTGAACAAGCAAGGCTTATATCACCTCATAGTGACATGTAAAATCGAGTTTCAAATAATAATAATAATAATAAAACAATATCAATGGCATATCAAACAAAATTTAATAACAATTGAATGCCTCTTTTCTATTTTCGGCCTTCAGAGGTAAATATCAAAATCAACTTTTTCCACAGGCTAATAATACATTTGAAAATAAAATAACAATAATGAATGAATCAAATATTCAAGCCTTGAAGTAGCAAGAGAAAGTGCATGAATACAATGTTAATTATTGCTCAGTTTGCTACACTGATTTGCTTTAACACTGAATACTGAACAAGCAATGCTTACCGTATTTTTCGGAGTAGAAGTCGCTCGGAGTATAAGTCGCACCTGCCGAAAATGCATAATAAAGAAGGAAAAAAACATATATATAGTAAGTCGCACTGGAGTATAAGTCGCAATTTTTGGGGAAATTTATCTGATAAAACCCAACACCAAGAATAGACATTTGAAAGGCAATTCAAAATAAATAAAGAATAGTGAACAACAGGCTGAATAAGTGTACGTTATATGAGGCATAAATAACCAACTGAGAAGGTGTCTGGTATGTTAACGTAACATATTATGGTAAGAGTCATTCAAATAACTATAACATATACAACATGCTATACGTTTAACAAACAATCTGTCACTCCTAATTGCTAAATCCGATGAAATCTTATACGTCTAGTTTCTTACGTGAATGAGCTAAAAAATATTATTTGATATTTTACGGTAATGTGTTAATAATTTCACACATAAGTCGCTCCTGAATATAAATTGCACCCCCGGCCAAACTATGACAAAAACTGCGACTTATAGTCCGAAAAATACCGTATATAGCTTAATAGTGCAAAATCAACTTTCAAAAAAAAAAACGAAAAAACATCAATGGCATATTAAATAGAATTTAAATTAAAAAAATAATGCCTATTTTCTATTTGCATCCTTCTGAGGTAAATATCAACATTGACTTTTTCCACAGGCTAATACATTTGAAAATAAAATAACAATCTTGTTTAAGGCACGGCCCCCAATATTGTTGTCCGGGTGGAAATCTGGGGATATTCAGGAGAATGGTTGCCCCGGGAGATTTTCGGGAGGGGCACTGAACTTCGGGAATCTCCCGGGAAAATCGGGAGGGTTGGCAAGTATGAGTATTAGTAGTGAATGCGGTGTTACAGCGACACCGCCACTGTATAATACCAGCGGGCCAGCTCTAATGTTGATTTGATATTGTCTCAAGGGCCAAATGAAATTACACGGTGGGCCCTAGAGGTAGTCGGTCATCTATGGATTTGCCTGTTTTCCCGCAAAATTGCTAAACGTCAAGTGCAACAGAGTTATCGAAAAATGACACTATTTGATGAATTGGGACTTGGTAGAAACGACAAAACTTTATCAGTACCTATCCAAGTACGGAATTTGGTATTAATCCCTAATTACAACATCCTGATCAAGCATGGTCTATGTCAGTGGTTCTCAAATGGGGGTACGCGTACCGCTGGGCGTACTTGACGGTATGCCAAGGGGTACGTGAGATTTGTTTTTAAATATTCTAAAAATATCAATAATTCAAAAATCCTTTATAAATATATTTATTGAATAATACTTCATCTAAATATGAATGTAAGTTCATAAACTGTGAAAAAAAAATACAACAATGCAATATTCAGTGTTGACGGCTAGATTTTTTGTGGACATGTTCCATAAATATTGATGTTGAAGATTTCTTTTTTTAATTGTTTTATTAAGAAATGTTTAGAATCTGTGATGAGGTAGCGACTTGTCCAGGGTGTACACCGCCTCCCGCCCAATTGTAGCTGAAATAGGCACCAGCGCCCCCCGCGACCCCAAAGGGAATAAGCGGTAGAAAATGAATGGATGGATGTTTAGAATTAAGTTCATGAATCCAGATGGATCTCTATTAAAATCCCCAAAGAGGGCACTTTAAGTTGATGATTACTTCTATGTGTAGAAATCCCTATTTATAATTGAATCACTTGTTTATTTTTCAACAAGTTTTTAGTTATTTTAAATCTTTTTTTCCAAATGTTTTAATAAAGACCACTACAAATGAGCAATAGTTTGCACTGTTATCCTGTTTAATAAATCAGAAACTGATGACATAGTGCTGTGTTTTTATTTCTTTATGTCTTTTTTTCCATTAAAAATGCTTTGCTCTGATTAGGGGGTACTTGAATTAAAAAAATGTTCACAGGGGGTACATCACTGAAAAAAGGTTGAGAACCACTGTTCTATGTCTATGATACTGTTGTACGTAACATTAATGTGCTTGAGTGCTCTTTATTTGCAATATATTAACTGGACAATTACGCCTTTGCTCACACATCACAAACCAGTGAAAGATGATCAAACCCAAATACTCCCAAAAAACACACGGAAAAGACAATGTAAATGCATCCCACAGATTTTTATTTTATACTAATTTCTAACCTGCAAAGCAGAGATCGACCACTTCCTGTGGGTGAAGTGTGTGCCCAACCATAAATGATTAGAAAATACGATTGTTTTGCCTTGTAGTACATAATTTAAACCCCCATGAGATGGGATGGCATTTAGTAACCAAGAACAACCAGATATACACCATAATATAAACATAATAGGATATAGAGCAGTGGTTCTTAACCTGGGTTCGATCGAACCCTAGGGGTTGGGTGAGTCGGCCTAAGGGGTTCGGCGGAGGTCAAAACACCCGACTCATCGTGTAAATAAAAACTTCTCCCTTTCGGCGTAATACGGATATGGCAACAGCAGAAGTCACACTGATTTGCAGGTGTGCAATTTGTTGTGAGTTTATGCACTGTCTTAGTTTTGTTGTTTGAACAAGGTGACGTTCATGTACAGTTCATTTTGTGCACCAGTAAAAAAAACATGGTAACACTTTAGTATGGGGAACTTGTTCACCATTAATTAGTTGCTTATTAACGTGCAAATTAGTAACATATTGACTCTTAACTAGTCATTAAGTACTTATTAATGTCTTATTCTCGGCATGGCCTTATTATAACCCTAACCCCAACCAAATAACTTTAAATTAAGTCTTTGTTGCTTAGAACATGTTCCCTATAGTGTCCAAATAACTCTTAAATTAAGTCCCTATTACTTAGAATATGTTCCCCGTACTAAAGTGTCACCCAAAACATATAAGTTGTATATATAACTGTCTTTAATTTGAAAAAATTAAATTATTTTTCACTAAAGAAGGGTTCGGTGAATGCGCATATGAAAGTAGTAGGGTTCGGTACCTCCAAAAAGGTTAAGAACCACTGATATAGAGTAAGTTATATATAGCAGTATCTGACCAGAAAAAGACTTCTGTAGAAGTTAGTATCCGTTTAGATTATTAAAAATAATAAACTACTGGTAAAATCTACTATGCATGTATTTTTTTAACATTTTAGCCCATATTAAAATAACGTCAATATATTAAAAAAATATAAAATAATAAAATTCCAATAAACAAAAAATTAAATTAAATATAATAAACACAATTGTGGAGGTCTTGCTCCTCAGGGTCCCTTGGACCACCAAAAGACGGACATGACAGCCTCGGTCATATTTGTGAACCCAGTTTTTATTTTTTTAATAGATGTTCTTTATATGTTTTTCAGCCAATGTCTCTCACTCTCGCTGCCACCAACAACTCCCCCTCTTCTTCCCGACTGCTGCCTTTAACAGAACGACAGGTGATTAGACAAACACTCTCGGCTGTGTCATCTACGCATGTGTCGCTAATCTCGAAGCCGGTTCTTCCACATCCGGCTTCGCTGCAGGTCCGCAGGCCACGCCCACCACAATAATATAATGACAATATGCAGAAATATAGTGTATAAAATATAGTATAGTTGTGTGCATACTCATTAAAACACATGACAAACTCTTAGCATGTGGGACCATGACACATAGTTAAAAAGACCAATACATGCCTTCCATGCATCATCAATCAATTAATAAAAACAGTTTAGTCACTTTAACTAACTATGCTTTACGACTCAGTGAAGCAAACGTGGTGTTTTTTCGTGATTCTCTTTGAACACGGTTTCGAATTTAACGTGCAACATTTTAGGAGGACACTTGCTTGGTGCGCTTAAGGAACACCTTTTAATTAGTTTATCAATACTGCTTTGCAAAATACGTCATTATGTAAATGTGGCACTGTGACAAATCCGACACAGGCTGTGAGTTATGCTTCAAACACACTTATGCATGAACGTCATGGAGCACATTTCCGTGAAGACATTGTCGCGTAAATGTGTGTCAACGTAGTTTGTTAGCCTGAGCGTTTAAAAAATAAATAAATAAATAAATAAAAAATAAAAATATATATATATAAAAAAAATTAAAAACCTTGCAGCTCTCTTATATTTTCTCTCTACAGCTTACAATTTTCTTCGCCGTCCTCTTCACCATCACTCTCGCCTCCGCCCCTCCTCCTTCTCTATCCCCCCGGGGTGTCCTGAGACCCTTTCTTGACTGTCGCCATGGTAACAACCATTTGACAGTGGTCCTGGACACTACATCCACTCTGTCTTCCCTCTACACCCCCCTTCACCTTCTGCGCACCAACCCCCCCCCCCCCCCCCCCCCCCCCCAAAATCCCTCCTGTTCCTCTCAAAACATGGCTTCCGGACAAAAATCACCAAATCACAGTGGCAAGTGGGGCATATGATGATGGGACGACCCCCTGAGGGCTTTTTTCTCTTTCCCCAACCACCCCTTAAATGGCAAGAGCAATCATAACGTCCTCACACTTTGAAGTCTGCTCCCAATTCCTCTCTTTTTTTACTTCCCCTCTGTCTGTCTGCAAGTGCCCCCCCTCCACCCTCTTTTTTTTTTTTCTTGTCCAAATTGGCAGACATGTTGCGCCCGCATCGCCGTGACAGAGGGATGTCGTGCTGACTATTTCTGCAGCAAATCAGTCGGCATCCAATTAAACATGGGAATATTGATCTCATGCCTCATTTCTGGGGATTAGTCTCCCCCTTTGAAACATGCTCGGTTTGAAACATGACCGGGACATTTACACACACACGTACACACCCACAAACACATGTATATACATACACACCATATACATGCTGGGAGACATGGGCCATGTCTGCTGTCAGCCCTCAAGGTGTGATCGAGTGTAATTCCAGTTGATGATGTCAACCTGAGATTTCAGGCCACCCTTGTTGGTCATGCACACACACACTCACACATGCACACACTCACCAGGTCCAATCTCCCTGACCACCTCTGTGCTCAAGCAATGTTTTAATCATGATCAAGTTTGTTTGTAATTATAAACACCCATATCAAAGAGCTTCATAGTATTCAGGCCTATGGGTATCCTTGGTTTCTTTTGAAACGTACGCACACACACACACATACACACACACACACACACACACACACACACACACGCCACACTTCAAAAGCAGACCCTTCTTTTTGAGCCTGTCTGCGTTGCCTTTTGCATACACCTTGAAGGCCTTTTGCCCAGAGCTCGAGGTCAACACAAGTTGTTTGCGAGTGTCGTGCCGGGCGCTCCCCTGGGCTCAGCCGCTCCAGAGGCCGCCACCTGCTCTTTCTTTCCGCAAATGTTTCCTTTTTATTCTTTTCTTTTTTTTCTTTCCGCAAATGTTGCCTATCCTTCAAAGTGAACCCCGCACACCTGAGAGAAAGACGGTTTCGAAAGGGCTACCGGCGGAAATTAGGCGACAGAGGGGAAAATAAATCATTCTTTAATAGGATTTTGAGAAATCGAGCTTGTCCTTGGCTTACGTCTGCTAACTTTCAAGCAGTATTGATTTGCTAAATTATTTCACTGAAAGTTTATTGGCATAACTCTGCAATCCTTAGCTGTTGTTTTCATGCTTTGACTTACTGTCTTGGAGCAGCATACACACCTAACCTATTTAAAACAACAACAAAAAAGCTCTGGTTATGTGGTGAAGGGGACACCAATCTGGCGGAAAAACATTGTGACACAACAATAATAAAAATAAACAGTTTTAATGCATTCTATTGTAGTGTACTTGTTACATTTACATGTATTCAAGCCGTTTACTTTTTATAACTCTCAAAACAAACTAAAATGACTATGTTTTTTCACTCTAGATAAGCACATTGAATTACTCAATATGTATATTGACATTTGTATTGTCAAGTTTCCTGAGCTGAGGATGACTTATTTAAAGTGACTGGTTGCAACCTCTATGCGGCTACATAGAGGGCGATAACTTTCCAAAGGGTTTTTAGCATTATATTGGGCTTAGAGAAAGTAAACTACACCCCATGTAACACACACACACACACAAGCATTAGCTCTGCTGTCAACTTATTGTCAATGTTTGGCTGCTAGTTTTGGCTATCAATGAATGTATAGCCCTGTGTTTCTTAAATAAATAGGCCAGGACCTTCTGGGGGGTCGCAAGATTTTCATTATTTGTGTCTACACTCTAGTATTCAAATTTTCACGATACACGTCACAACGGCGCATGTCGGCCGATTGAGTGACCCCAGGATGCAGAGGCAGAGAGCAGAGTGCAGGTCAAATAACTATATTTATTAGCATAAAACAGCAGGAACAAAAGGCCGGTGCTGCAACGCACATGGTGGAAGTGGAGTAACTCGTGGTCTCTGACATAGACAAAATAATCCAGTGCTGGCAAGGAGCAACAGGTGAACCTATATAGACTTGATTAGAAATAGCAAATTGTGCACATCCAGGAAAGCCTGAACTGTCGTGTGTGAATGAAAAGAAAAATAGAGTCGCCATCAACGACATACTGTATGTAACTCAAACAGTACGTAGTACAGATATATATTGTCAATTTCTCAATAGTAATTAAATTTAGGGGGTCACAAGAAATTCTGTCCCCCAGAGGGGACGTAAAAGCAACATGCCTGCAAAATGTTCTCTGGCACTGTTTTTGTGCATATCCAAATATTCCCTGTGTGTACTCGTGTATGACACAGCCGTGTCATATATATATATATATATATATATATATATATATATATATATATATATATATATATATATATATATTATATATATATATATTTATATGTATACATGTGCAGTATATGGTGGTGTGATTTTTTTTTTCTATAAGTTAGGTTGCAGAACAGAAGGCAAAAGTGACTTTTTAAAATTTTATCTTAGCATTAAGTGAGCAAATACATGAAAAAGTGTAAATATAGCCATATGGCATATAATGTTGGCACAAATAACATTACAGTTGATTCAACAACATATTGTATTAAACCAATACTATCAAAAACATTATTTATATACCGTATTTTTCGGACCATATGTCGCAGTTTTTTTCATAGTTTGGCCGGCGGTGCGACATATACTCCGGAGCGACTTATGTGTGAAATTATTGACACATTACCGTAAAATATCAAATAATATTATTTATCTCATTCGCGGAAGAGACGAAGAAAATGTCAGCAATCGTCACACACACGTCAGCAATCGTCACATACACGTCAACAATTGTCACATATACGTCAACCAATAAGAATTTGGAGGAGGGTCATAGCAGAAGTGCATTGTGGGTCATAGAATGCTAACTGCTATATGTTTTATGCTACTGCCGTAGCTAATAAAATGGATAATTTCATCGTTGGCGGTAACTTCTAAAAACTGAGAAGGGCTTAACAAAAATTAGACTGAAAAGGAAATCATGTACTGCAGATTACAAGCTGGACGTAGTGAAATATGCAGCAGAAAACGACAAGAGGAAGCGGCGCATACCTTTGGAGTTGGCAGAGTTGTTTAGAAGCGACATCAAGGAAGAAGATTTCATCGGACTTATCGATTTGGAGTAACAGATTATTTGGTATGTTCTATATGTTATAGTTATTTGAATGACTCTTACCATAATATGTTACGTTAACATGCCAGGCACCTTCTCAGTTGGTTATTTATGCATCATATAACGTAGAATTGTTCCGCCTGTTATTCACTATTCTTTATTTATTTTAAATTGCCTTTCAAATTTCTATTCTTGGTGTTGGACTTTATCAAATGAATTTCCCCCAAAAATGCGACTTATACTCCAGTGCGACTTATATATGTTTTTTTCCTTCTTTAAAATGCTTTTTTGCCCGGTGCGACTTATACTTGTATTTTATTGTATTATATATATATATATATATATATATATATATATATATATATATATATATATATATATATATATATATATATACATATATATATATATACATATACTGTTTATTAAATGAATGTTTAGGTAACCCTCTCTATCACGAGAATATCAAAAACTTTTCCACAGGCTTAATAAGGTAACAGAAGAGTAAAAACGGCTTAAGTGTGAATTTTAACTTTTTTTTTTTTCAAAGAAAATCAACTCCATGTCTATTTTGGCTGAGAAGGACCAAAAACAAGTAAAAATACAAATATAAAACATTTCTGAAAGATTTAAATGATTGTATTTAATGGTTTTGTCTAACTTTAGGAAGTGTACCTACAAATCATTGTAGTTAAAATTTTACTTTTAAATTGTATTCATTAAATATGCAACCAGATCACTGTGGGGATGCAAAGACCCATATCTGTTTAGAAAAAAATATAGTTTATTTTTTTCAATAACATAACATCAATACAATTACTCTAACCTCAGATTAAAGCGCCTTCTCACTCGCACTGTGGCAAAAAGCGTAATAGGGAGACAAGAAAGTACCAAAACTATGACTTCTGCTACTTTTTAATAATGTCCTGTCGATTCAAGCAGAAATTTATTTTGTCATTTTGTTTTTAATTTAAAGTGAACTATTCATAATTTTCCACAAAGTCATAAGGTTTAAGAACCATTGATGCAGAGGATGCAACATATTGCTTGCTATCATGTTTTCCACATACAGTAGCCAACACGCCCTCAGAGAGTAGCCAGAATGTGGTCAGGAGGGTCCTCACTGCTGAAAGAATGTGCAATTCTAGTCTTTTGAAGCCGACGAGGGAGCGTCTGCTCGGCTGAAGGCACATTAAAGCCCACAGTCATAAATGTCAAGCAGCCTGAGCTCTGGCTCTGTCAGGAGGTGGGCAGGAAGGCTGTGTATGATCTTGTCAAATAGACTCTCTGCTGTATGCTGCAAACGCTACACACCCAGCATGGACTGACTTGTAGTCGGCCTGCTGACTGATCTAATCTGGCACCACACATAATTACGCAAAGGTGCACGGAACAACTGGGAAGACGCACACATCTGCTGCGGTGACATCAAAACACCCCTCACGTGCTACTTTATGATAAATCCTTTGTGATATTTAATTGCTGCAGGCTACTCCGTCTATTGTTAGAACAAAGAAAGCCAGATAAAGTGATGCTATTCCGCACTCTGGTCGGAATTTCACTTATTATTGCTAATACAAGCAACATCTATAAAGTGTTTTTTCACTAAATCTTTAATGCATATGCTGCTATATGAAGTGCTTAATGTAGGCGTGGCCAAACATCCACATCAATTACAGTAGTGCCACAATTTATGAGCATATTGCGTTAATAACTCAAAACACTCGTATTTCAAATTAGGCCTGCTCATTTAAAATAATTGAATTTAAATTAAGTTCAAGGAAAACTAACTTTTGAATAGTAAATATTTGCAAAAACATTACAATAGCATGTACTAGTACATCCATCCTTCAATTTTCTTTTCCGTCTCGGGGGGTGCTTGAACCTATTCCAGCTGCATTTGGGCGTAAGGTGGGGTACACCCTGCGCAAGTCGCCACCTGATCACAGGGCCAACAATGACATACAGTGGGGCAAAAAAGTATTTAGTCAGCCACCAAGTTCTCCCACTTAAAATGATGACACATGTCTGTAATTTTCATCATAGGTACACTTAAACTGTGAGAGACGAAATGTGAAAAACAAAATCCAGGAATTCACATTGTAAGAATTTTAAATAATTTTTTTGTAAATTATGGTGGAAAATAAGTATTTGGTCAACCATTCAAAGCTCTCACTGATGGAAGGAGTTTTTGGCTCAAAATCTCACGATACATGGTCCCATTGATTCTTTCCTTAACACGGATCAATTGTCCTTTCCCCTTAGTACAAAAACAGCCCCAAACCATGATTTTTACACCCCCATGCTTTACAGTAGGTGTGGTGTTCTTGGGATGCAACTCAGTATTCTTCTTCCCCCAAACACGACAAATTGAGTTTATACCAAAATGGATACATGGATGATACAGCAGAGGATTGGGAGAATGTCATATGGTCAGATGAAACCAAAATAGAACTTTTTTGCCCCACTGTACAACATTCACACACTAGGGTCAATTTAGTGTTGCCAATCAACCTATCCCCAGGTGCAAGTCTTTGGAGGTAGGAGGAAGCCGTAGTGTCTGGAGGGAACCCACACAATCACGAGGAGAACATGCAAACACAGAAAGACCCCAAGCCTGAGGATTGAACGCAGGACCTTCGTATTGTGAGGCACATGCACTAACCCCTGTTCCACCGTGCTGCCCCGTACTGCTCTGTCGTTTAGCAATCGGAAGTAGGAACTTGTTTGGGGCACATGGATATTGTCAGGTTCAAACATTGATAACATCTATTAAACAGACAAGAAGCAAGGAATCATGCAGGGACAGTTAAATTTTGCTAAATTGAGGAGGGACGGGGCTTTAAGGTGACAGAGGGGTTAGTGCGTCTGCCTCACAATACGAAGGTCCTGAGTAGTCAGGGTTCAATTCCGGGCTCGGTATATTTCTGTGTGGAGTTTGCATGTTCTCCCCGTGAATGCGTGGGTTCCCTCCGGGTACTTTGGCTTCATCCCACCTCCAAAAACATGCACCTGGGGATAGGTTGATTGGCAACACTAAATTGGTATGTAAATGTGAGTGTGAATGTTGTCTGTCTATCTGTGTTGGCCCTGCGATTAGGTGGCGACTTGTCCAGGGTCTACCCCGCCTTCCGCCCAATTGTAACTGAGATAGGCACCAGTGCCCCCGCGACCCCTAAGGGGAATAAGCGGTGGGAAATGGATGGATGGATGGATGAGGAGAGACGCTTTTTGGGCTGTACTCTAGTTACAGATCCAAAATTTGCCCTAAAGTCCAATCCACGTGCTTCCTCTATTTATTTGGGAGGTCCCTGGTTACATCACTGAAGCTGCTGGTAATCTCAACAGCTCCAGTTAGACACAATATATGACTATTAATGAAATGCAAATGTGTTGCCTTCGCCTTGTCGAGAAACGTGGCTTCCCTTGGAGACACTGGCGGTCACCATACCCCTTGGCCACACCCCTCCGACTTTCAGGTTGTACAGGTATGACCATATGATCTCACTAAAACACTAGTAACACAATAAGCAGATAAGGGATTTTCCAGAATTATCCTAGTAAATTCGTCTAACAACATCTGAATCACTCTGCCGTCTAGTTTTTTATTTTTTTTATTTTCAATCCTTCACTCTCACTTTCCTAATCCACGAATCTTTCATCCTCGCTCAAATCAATTGTCGCTTTCTCGGTCCGAATTGCTCTCGCGGCCATGATTGAAGTAAACAATGTGCGGATGCGAGGAGCTCCACAACCCGTGACGTCACTCCCACATTGTCTGCTACTTCCGGTACAGGCAAGGCTTTTTTATTGGCGACCAAAAGTTGCAAACTTTATCGTCAATGTTCTCTACTAAATCCTTTCAACAAAAATATGGCAAAATCGTGAAATGGTCAGGTACGACACATAGAATGAACCTGCTATCCCCGTTTAAATAAGAACATCTCATTTCTGTAGGCCTTTAAATTGTGTTTTGTGGCAACTCTAGCTTTGACCACAGCATCAGTTGCTATGCAGAGTAGCGCTTTTATCATTTTCGGCAGACTGCATTGCACAATGATTAGCCCGCCTATTCCTCTCACGCAGGATCCACCCAGAAATGGGGCCATGTGAATCCCTTCCCTACTGTATACAAATGATAATGTTATTATTATTAACATGCACCTGGGGATAGGTTGATTGGCAACACTAAATTGTCCCTAGTGTGTGAATGTGAGTGTGAATGTTGTCTGTCTATATGTGTTGGCCCTGTGATGAGGTGGCAACTTGTCCAGGTTGTACCCCACCTTCCGCCCGAATGAAGCTGGGATAGGCTCCAGCGACCCCCCGCGATCCCAAAAGGGACACGCGGTAGAAAATGGATGGATGGATGGATTAAAGCAATTGTTTTCAATCGGTAATTTATTCTAAACAGAATGGTCCTCAAGAATTGAAACTGAATTGAATCGTGATGGTGCCTAAAGATAACCTCCTCTAATAATAGCTGTGTGCATGTGTGTGTGTGCATTGAACTGCAATAAAATCAAATGACGCACCAAAAAAGCATTTTAAGTTGTCATGATAAGCCAATACACGCTTTTGACGATTGATTTTGCACATATTGACGGCTGCGCCATTGAATTGAATTAAAACATTTGCCTACGTCCAACTTGAACCTGTATCACAAAAACTGATATTTTCTTTTTGGTTGCACCCTGTATAAAGACCATGAAATGAAAAGAGAAAATGTGTTGTGATTGGGGCAAAAGAGTGCACGGTGTCTCCAGAGTCATTTTCATTCACAGATAAACACACGGCAGCACTGGTAAACAAGATTCACGGTGAAAGAGTGAGACACATTTGATAGTCATAAAGGATTTTTTCCCCTCAACGAGCAGAGATCAAATAAACGTGTGTGTCTGAGGTGCCTTGTAGCCTCAAGCAGCGCAGCATAAATTTAGTCTGAATCTTGTTTCTTTTACAAGCGTATTACTTTAATTTCTATGCCTAGGTAAAAGCACAGAAGGCGGGGGGAATTATAAGGAATAAATAAGAAAACAGAAGAAAGAAAAAAATAATTCTGGCCCTCACATTGTCACCTCATATACCACCTGACCCTCCAGCTTCCCTTTTTAAAATCAGTTTTGTTTCAAAATAGAAAAGCAATTTTCCTTGGCCTTATAATCCTCCATAATAGTCAAGCATCATTTTTAATCTTTATATGCATTTTAAATCCAAGCTGTAATGTCTTAACTCTCCGTCAAGGTCAAATTTCTTAGCAAATAAGGCTTAAGCTTTGTTTTATATGAAAGAATTACATGATTAATACCCAAGAATTAATCAGGTACTCTTCAGATCTCCCAGATTGGGTTTGTGCTACAGGATTATGCTGTCCTACTTTTCCCAAAATGGGCAAAAATTCACATGAACTTTTTTTTTCTTGTTGTGTAGCAAAGTACTGCTTAATACATTCTTTAAAAGGGAGCCTTGATTGTTGCTTTCAGCATGTTGTTTTCTGAATTCCTTTACTGGGTGATCTTTGTTAACTTGCAGCATCTATTGGAATGATGACAACAATGTCATGGTGAAGATCTATAAGTCGTCAGTGCTACTATTTCAGCAAATCCATTCTTTGAAAAAGATTGAATAGTTCTGCAATGTCATCTAAATTGAATTAAATAAAGGGCATGTTTGCAATGTATTTATTTGTTGTGCTTGCTTTACCTAGCTCAGAAAATCAATAGAGCTTGTTGCAATTTATTGCTGGTCAGTCTCTAATGGAAATATTAAGCTAAGAAGTGCCTCGATCTGATGTTGATATTGGTCCTTTACCAGCAAAAAAAAGAATATCAGCTTGCACCTAAACTCTCCATTATGAAAATTCCAATACAAGAAAGTCCTGCAGCATGTTCACTTGTGCAAAGCTGGACAGCCAGTTAACATCTAAATGTCATCTAATAACATACTTGCCAACCTTGAGACCTCAGATTTCGTGAGGTGGGGGGTGGGGGGTGTGGTCGGGGGTTGGACGAGGGGCGTGGTTGGGGGCATGGTTAAGAGGGGAGGAGTCTATTTACAGCTAACCATCCATCCATCCATTTCCAACCGCTTCTTCCCTTTGGGGTCGCGGGGGGCGCTGGTGCCTATCTCAGCGACAATCGGGCGGAAGGTGGGGTACACCCTGGACAAGTCGCCACCTCATCGCAGTATGTGTAGAAATCTTTATTTAAAATCAAATCACTTGTTTATTTACTCAACAAGTTTGTAGTTATTTTTATCTTTTTTTCCAAAGATTTCAAGAAAGACCACTACAAATGAGCAATATTTTGCACTGTTATACAATTTAACAAATCAGAAACTGATGACATAGTGCTGTATTTTACTTGTTTATCTTTTTTTTTCAACCAAAAATGCTTTGCTCTAATCAGGGGGTACTGGAATTTGAAAAAATGTTCACAGGGGGTACATCTCTGAAAAAAGGTTGAGAACCACTGCTCTAAAAGCCGTAGATGTTACTGTCACATATGCATGTACAATAGATGGCTGTATTGTCTTGTTTAAGACATTGTAACAACATTGCTGTACACGGCAGACAAACTGATTTATAGTTGACGAAAACGTGACTGCTGTTGTTGTGTGTTGTTGCCGCGCTGGGAGGACATTAATGAGACTGCCTAACAATAAACCCACATAAGAAACCAGGAACTCGCCCTCGATCATTCTACAGTTATAACGTCATTGGGCAGGCACTCTGTTTAAATTGTGGGAAAGCGGACGTGAACAGAGGTGGGTAGAGTAGCCAGAAATTGTACTCAAGTAAGAGTACAGTTACTTTAGAGATGTATTACTCAAGTAAAAGTAAGGAGTAGTCACCCAAATATTTACTTGAGTAAAAGTAAAAAGTATGTTGTGAAAAAACTACTGAAGTACTGAGTAACTGATGAGTAACCTGATTACGGCAAAAAATAATGGACAAAAACATAAAAATAGCAATGAACAAATTCAGAGCCAGGAATATCTCTTAAGCAACTAAAACAATATTATATATTAAATAATATTACATTAAAATAAAATGAAAAAAATGGCACATTGAGCCACAATAACTTAACAGCACCATAGCCTCAGTAGGCATTCATTGATTTGATTGATTGATTAAAACATGTATTAGTAGATTGCACAGTACAGTACATATTCCATACAATTGACCACTAAATGGTAACACCCCAAAAAGTTTTTCAACGTTTATCAATTACTTAGTAAATGACCAAGTCGAGGTGATCCACCTCATATATACACACAAATCATTTATACACACACATATCATATATATATATATATATATATATATATACATATATATGTATATATATATATTAAATATATATATACATTTATATATACAGTATATAATTTATATTTATTTATTTTGCCGTTTTTGTTCACATGTTGAAGGTGTTTTAATGAATGTTTAACATATAGATTCCTATCTTTCATGAAGACAAGAATATAAGTTGGTGTATTACCTGATTCTGATGACTTGCATTGATTGGAATCAGACGTTCACGTTTTCAAATGGAGGAGAAAAAAAGTTCCTCTTTTCTGTCTAATACCACATGAAAGTGGTTGGTTTTTGGCTTCTTATTTGTCCAGCTTCCATATTCGTTTTTATACACTTTACAATAAATACATTGGCGGCAAACTCCGTGGTTTGCTAGCTTGTTTGCGCTGGCTTTCGGAGACTCTTATTTTGTTAGCGCAGGCGCGATGGAGCGGCACTTTTATTGCGAAGACTGGAACTGTGCGATCAGTCTTTAGGCTTTTGACGGGAAGTACGGTTGAAATAAAAAGTGTCTTTTTTCCTTTACACTTTTGATTGATTGATTGAAACTTTTATTAGTAGATTGCACAGTACAGTACATAATCCGTACAATTCACCACTAAATGGTAACACCCGAATAAGTTTTTTAACTTGTTTAAGTCGGGTCATGTGACCGCCTGGCTCTGTTTGATTGGTCCAACGTCACCAGTGACTGCATGTGATTGGTGAAACGCAGGCATGCGTAGATTCTACTTTGAAACTCTGTCATTAACCAAAAAAAACATTAATAGATCGATAAAAAAAAATGTAGCGAGTAGCGAGCTGAATGTAGATAAATGGAGTAAAAGTAGCGTTTCTTCTCTATAAATATACTCAAGTAAAAGTAAAAGTATGTTGCATTAAAAACTACTCGTAGAAGTACAATTTATCCCAAAAGTTACTCAAGTAAATGTAACGGAGTAAATGTAGCGCGTTACTACCCACCTCTGGACGTGAAAACAGGCTGTCGACACGTCACTCGGGTCTGCATTGAGCTGGAGGGGGCGTGGCCTTCAGCTCTGCCTGAATTTCGTTAGATTTTCGGGAGAAAATTTGTCCCGGGGGGTTTTCGGGAGAGGCGCTGAATTTCGGGAGTCTCCCGGAAAATCCGGGAGGGTTGGCAAGTATGTCCAATAAGCACATAGGTTCGTCTTTTCTTGTATTATATTCAGATCATTTAAAAAAAGTTAAACATGGTAGGCTTGGTAGGGTGTTGTCCCAAAACCAATATTTTAGTACTGTCACCAAAATGTATTTTGATACTTTTTGGTACTTTTCGATACTTTTTTAAATAAAGGGGACCACAAAAAATTGCAAAAATTTGCTGTATTTTAACCAAAAATCTTACGGTAAATTAAATATATGTTTCTTATTGCAAGTTTGTCCTTAAACAAAATATAACATACAAGAAAACTTGTCTTTTAGTAGCAAGTAAGCAAACAAATGCTCCTAATTTAGTCTGCTGACATATGCAGTAACATATTGTGTCATTTTCCAATTTGTGTCAAAATTATTAAGAACAAGTGGTAGAAAAGGAATTATTAATCTATATGTTCATTTACTTTTAATATCTGCTTACTTTCTCCTTTAATCAGAATCAATCAGACATACTTTATTTTAACATGTTCTAGCTACACTTCTGTTAATATGTAATAATCACTTATTCTTCTCTTTGTATACTTTAAATTAGTTATTCATGATACCACACATTTAGGTATCAATCCAATACCAAGTAGCTACAGGATCATACGTTGGTCATATTCAAAGTCATCCTGTGTCCAGGGACATATTTTCTGAGTTAATAAACATAATATAAATTTAAAAAAAAAAAAAAAAACGATAGAAGATGTTGTGTTGCCAAAAAATATGGACGTAATCATAGTAGTACCAACTAGATACATTCCTGTACTTGGTATCATTTCAGTGGATGTTAGGTGTAGATCCACCAATGGCATTTCTTTACATTTTGATACTGGTGAGCTGAAGAATGTTTAGCTATTCCTCGTCCTGCAAGGATGATACTTGTAAGAAACGTACTTTATTTGTCGCCATGGAGACCAGGATTAGTGATTTAGAAGTAGCTACAACACTGCAGACTGTGGATGGACTTTAGCCGCTAGCTAGCTATCCATGTCTTAAAGCACCTGTGGGGGTTTCAGTGTTATAACTTCACTTTTACTGTCAAAATGAGTCCGTTCTCCCTTTTCTGTCTTCACACTGTGTCTGTTTATAAGCACGCCGCGATTGTGCGCTGTTGAATATGCTTGTCTGCTCGTGAACCGGCAATGTCACGACATGACGACATCGACGGGGTCGGGTGACCGGTACTTTTTAGAGACGGTAAAGTACCGAATACGATTCATTAGTATCGCGGTACTATACTTGTGCCGGTATACCGTACAACCCAATGAGGTACGAACAGCTATCAGCTACGCAACAGCCAAGCACACCATAGCACACAAGCTAAACCTACATAATATGTGTCCTTCACTGAACAACATTGCAGTATAAAACAGCACAATTGTCAATATAAACAAGTATCAAATGTTTATAGTTGCATGCTACTTACACATACAAAGTCTCCAAGGCAGAAGAGGTTTTACTACTCACGAATAAAATACTACACGGTCTAGCTCAATCCTATCTTGCCAACTGTATTGTACCATATGTCCCGGCAAGAAATCTGCGTTCAAAAGACTTCGCCTTATTAGTGATTCCCACAGCCCAAAAAAAGTCTGTGGGCTATGGAGCGTTTTCCGTTAAGTCTCACCTTATAACTCATTTGTATACTCTAGCCTTTAAATAGACCTCCTTTTTAGACCAGTTGATCTGCCGCTTCTTTTCTTTTTCTCCTCTGTCCCCCCCTCCCTTGTTGAGGGGGTCCGGTCCGATGGCCATGGATGAAGTACTGGCTGTCCAGAGTCGGGACCCAGGATGGACCGCTCGCCTGTGTATCGGTTGGGGACATCTCTACGCTGCCGATCCGACACCGCTTGGGATGGTTTCCTGTGGACGGGACTCTCGCTGCTGTCTTGGATCAGCTTTGAACTGAACTCTCGCGGCTGTGTTGGAGCCACTATGGATTGAACTTTCACAGTATCATGTTAGACCCGCTCGACATCCATTGCTTTCGGTCTCCTAGAGGTGGTCCTCTCCAAGGTTCTCATAGTCATCATTGTCACCGACGTCTCACTTTGTGTGTGTTTTCTTCCCCCTTATGTGGGTTCTTCCGAGGATGTCGTAGTGGTTTGTGCAGCCCTTTGACACACTTGTGATTTAGGGCTATATAAATAAACATTGATTGATTGATTGAAGAATGTTAGAAAGTATCAAGTAAGAAATGTGTCCGCATCCTTAAACTTACTGCATCATTACCTTGACTTAATTAATTATTGTGGCTACTAGGTGTCGCCAAAAAACAATTTCCATTCCACTTCAACTTAAGGCCAGAATAGGTCCATTCCAGACCGTTAGTGTTTTTCATACTTACACATGTTATCTATTTTGAGTATTTTCTCACTACAAAATAATACAAAGAGTATGATCTGTGCTTATACTGTATTGGATCGATTTTGGTATTGTTTCAAAGGTGATTAAGTGGTATCAGGACACCCTGGTTTGAAGGGCATCCACATGTAACGGATGCCAACTGGTGGGCTTGTGCGGGAGTACATCACTTCTTAATGCCTTAGGAATCTCTCGATCTGCGGACCAAGTTTTGATCCCTAGGTAGTGTAAAGGTGGCAGATCCAGGAGAGTTAAACACACACAATAAGCTAATTGTACACTTCCTCTCCTTTGTCACGGTTGGAATAGGTTGATCTGGGCACACCACACAATGTAGCTGTAGCCCAGTCGTAGAATGACTAATGTGATTGCTCCTCACCACTTCTTGATGATAACTGACATAAATAAATAAATACTGACAATACAGTAGAACTTCAACATACACGCTTTACAAGTTCTGTGACAGAGCTCAACTCAACAACCAAGTGTACATGGACACAATTTAATCTGATCATCATTGGATTAGAATGTTCCTGTGTACATGAACCCTGAAATAAATTATCTGACTAAGACACGCATTTTTACGCATCACACCTTAAATCGGAATGATTTACTTTGACATGCGCAGAACATGACAAAGGAAAGGTGTGTTATTGTTTGTTCCATAGCGCCATGTTTTGCACGAGTTTGCTCTCTGCAAGTGCTAAAGAAGCTGTTGACTTCTACTGTTAACAAACAAGACTTTGTGCATTTCTTCCTGTTCGAAGTTGTTGTCAGGAAGTGTTGGTGACGAACCCCAAGATGCAGAGATGGCAGGGTTGATGCAGGAAAATATGATTCTAATATAAACAATGTGAGGAAAACATGGAGCGGGAACCAGGAAACAAGGAAACGGTAGACAGCAAAACGGATCCAGCAAACAGGAAACAGGATACCAGGAAACAGGGACAACTGGAGACAGCAAACAGTCTACAGAAAACAATACTCCAGCACTGACTGGAGGGCGAGCAGGTATAAATAGCAGCTGATTGACACCACGTGTGGCCAGGCTGCCAATCAGCAGCAGGTGAGGGGATACAGTGCTCAGGGAGACAAGAAGGTAACTGAACCAAAATAAGAGCGCTGACAGGAAATAAAACACAGGAAAAACTAAAACATAACCAGATTGTCAGTGACAAGCCTGACAATAATCACGGTATTTATTTATTTATTTTCCTTCTGTTCACTACTTTTGTTTTACCTCTCTTTTTGAAATGGAGATATTCTGTGCCATTTATGTTGTGATACGTATAAGTTGCCGCATGTCTTCACGTTACAACTTTCTGTGTATGTGTCTTAGGCTAGCAGTTAGTACTGCTGTAATGTCGTGAATACAACCGTTGAGACGACAACTGGATCCCTTTTTTTATTGTTACTTCAACCCATGACACTTCATAACATACTTTTGTTGATGCTAGTCTATCTACGTTCCCATCCTCAACTATGGTCATGAGCTTTGGGTCATGACGGAAAGGATAAGATCACGGTACAAGCGGCCGAAATGAGTTTCCTCCGCCGTGTGGCGGGGCTCTCCCTTAGAGATAGGGTGAGAAGCTCTGTCATCCGGGAGGAACTCAAAGTAAATCCGCTGCTCCTCCACATCGAGAGGAGCCAGATGAGGTGGTTCGGGCATCTGGTCAGGATGCTACCCGAACGCCTCCCGAGGGAGGGGTTTAGGGCACGTCCAACCGGTAGGAGGCCACGGGGAAGACCCAGGACACGTTGGAAAGACTATGTCTCCCGGCTGGCCTGGGAACGCCTCGGGATCCCCCAGGAAGAGCTAGACGATGTGGCTGGGGAGAGGGAAGTCTGGGCTTCCCTGCTTAGGCTGCTACCCCCGCAACCCGACCTGGGATAAGCGGAAGTAGATGGATGGATGGATGGATGGATAGTCTATTTCTAAAGCAACAAACTCAACAGTGTATCACACTACTTATGTACATGTTGAATAGGGGAAGACAAATGCAAGACAATCGCTTGATTCTGAGACTAATACATTTAATCCCACCTCTACCCCCGAAATATAGCTGATATCAAAGACATGCACAGTAAGGATAAATCCAACCCGGATTTCGGAAAATGTGTTTTCATGTGCTACAATTTGAATGACTATTGGCATAAACTGCCCGTCTCCATTGAGGAATTAAATTTTGATTTGAACGTGTGTGATCCGGTCAGAATGGTGTGTTTACCAGAAGCATTTGTGTTCCGATTTGGCTTTTTATCTGATTAAATGTGTCCATGTGCACATAGCTACTGTCTTCCACTGAAATTAATTTAAATGAGTTTAAACAACACACATTTGACATGTTTTATGGAGCGGATGGTCTCCCGAAATGTGTTTGTCATTCTTGTTTGGTGTGTGTTCACAGTGTGGCGCATATTTGTAACAGTGTTAAAGTTGTTTATACGGCCACCCTCAGTGTGACGAATTGGGGAGATGGGATTGGGGCGGGGTTAGGTGTTTATTGTAGCGTCCCGAAAGAGTTAGTGCTGCAAGGGCTTCTGGGTATTTGTTCTGTTGTGTTTATGTTGTTTTATGGAGCGGATGGTCTCCCGAAATGTGTTTGTCATTCTTGTTTGGTGTGTGTTCACAGTGTGGCGCATATTTGTAACAGTGTTAAAGTTGTTTATACGGCCACCCTCAGTGTGACGAATTGGGGAGATGGGATTGGGGCGGGGTTAGGTGTATATTGTAGCGTCCCGAAAGAGTTAGTGCTGCAAGGGCTTCTGGGTATTTGTTCTGTTGTGTTTATGTTGTTTTATGGAGCGGATGGTCTCCCGAAATGTGTTTGTCATTCTTGTTTGGTGTGTGTTCACAGTGTGGCGCATATTTGTAACAGTGTTAAAGTTGTTTATACGGCCACCCTCAGTGTGACCTGTATGGCTGTTCATTCACTTATGTGTGTCTGTAAAAGCTGCATATATTATGTGACTGGGCCGACACGCTGTTTGATTGGAGGAAAAGCGGACGTGACGACAGATTTTAGAGGACGCTAAAGGCAGTGCCTTTAAGACACGGCCCCCAATATTGTTGTCTGGGTGGAAATCGGGAAAAATCCGGGAGAATGGTTGCCCCGGGAGATTTTCAGGAGGGGCACTGAAATTCAGGAGTCTCTCAGAAAAATCAGGAGGGCTGGTAATCTATGTGTGTGAGCACGCACTTGACAGAGGTACCGCAGAACGAGAGGCAGCCCTTCTGTGAAATAAGTCTGCTTTGAAATCCAGTCTCATCACAACTATAACTTGCTTTGGTGTACAGCCTGCTTCGTCGATTCTTCAATACTTGTAATACTCAATACTTGCAAATAAAGATTACTCTCACAGAAAATGTAGGACAGCCACCATCTTGCACAAAGTTCATCGAAATAATCCTGGAAACAGTCTACAAAGTCGGGGAAATTGCAATAATACAGCAGAATAGTAATGATGGGAAAAGAACAAGCCAAAACACGGATGCTTAGTGTGAGCATAGCCAAGTGTGGACCAGGAGGTCCAGCAGGGTACCAATGGCCTACTGTGAAGTGGGAGTTTATTAATATGGAAACACTGTAACAGTTCACAAAGTGACCTTGCTGCTGAGTCCTACACGTTCAGAAAGGGCTCATCACGCCTCGGAATCCAAAAGAAGAATGCTTAAACGCTAAAGAAACATATTAATATATGCATATATATATACATAAATACAATAAAAATAAAAACAAATATATATATTTGTTTATATATATATATATATATATATATATATATATATATATATATATATATATATATATATATCCATCCCATCCATCCATTTTCTACCGCTTATTCCCTTTCGGGGTCGCGGGGGGGCGCTGGCGCCTATCTCAGCTACAATCGGGCGGAAGGCAGTTTACACCCTGGACAAGTCGCCACCTCATCGCAGGGCCAACATATATATATATATATAAACTTTGCCTCCTGTGCATCCAAACAAACTGTGATTTATAATTCCCATGATATATGGTCTATCAGCATGCCAACACACCACTGTCTGCTGGGCCGTTGCTTTATAAATGCATCGGCCGCAGATAAAGTTAAACTAGATGTAGATGTATCGGATGATTTCATTCAAAACCTGCTCATGTGTTTATTATGCACAATAAATCTAAAACCACTCGGAGTGTCAACGGTATCTGGTGCCTCCGCCGCACCTTCATTGTCGAGTCAAATGATAAGTTGCTTTTTAAATTGCGGGGACAGTGACACTTGCATAGTAATGGAACGCTCTGCATGTTGCTGATGTAAAATGATTAATTGCTGAACATTAAGTGGTAAAGTAATCTAATCATAAGGCCGTGGATGTTAACTTTTTGGTGCCGACCTTTGTGTCAGAATGAAGTACATCAGAGATAAGCCTAAAATCTATACCGCAATATATATTGTAGCACACTGTGAAAACGGTATATATCACCATATATTATGTGGCATGCAAATGATAATAGAACCATTTCAAAACGGGATGCAACAGTTCCTAATTTGGCTGCTCATGTTTTCAGTAATGTTTTCTCAAAAATATTATAAATCTACCCGGTACTTTACCGTTAATAGTTGGTTATATTCTGTTTTACCATGGTTCTATTTACAAATGTAAAAACCTATTCTTATGTTGTTTGATAGTTTACATAAGTTTTGGGTATCAATCCAATACTAAGTAGTTACAGGGGCCTTATTGGTCATATAAAGCTGATATTGATTTAAGTCTTCAAAGTTTCAAGTTTATTCAATGACTCCATTTTTGATTACAGTTATAATCAGACAAAACACAGCATGGTCGTGTAACAGTATCTGTTAAATATTCAAATATTTTATTTAATTTCATGACATACAATATAGGGCAGCAGCACGGTGGCACAAGGGTTAGTGCACGTGCCTCACAATACGAAGGTCCTGAGTAGTCCTGGGTTCAATCACAGGGTTTAGGATCTTTCTGTGTGGAGTTTGCATGTTCTCCCCGTGACTGCGTGCGTTCCCCTTGGGTACTACGGCTTCCTCCCACCTCCAAAAAACATGCACCTGGGGATAGGTTGATTGGCAACACTAAATGGTCCCTAGTGTGTGAATGTGAGTGTGAATGTTGTCTGTCTATCTGTGTTGGCACTGCGATGAGATGGCGACTTGTCCACGGTGCACCCCGCCTTCCGCCTGAATGCAGCTGTGATAAGTTCCAGCATCCCCCGCGACCCTAATAGGGACAAGTGGTAGAAAATGGATGGACATACAAAATTTTGAGCAAAATGAGTTCAACAGTGCAAAATTGGAAAACATAAGCAAAAACTAGTGTGTGAGTGTGAATGTTGTCTGTCTATCTGTGTTGGCCCTGCGATGAGGTGGCGACCTGTCCAGGGTGTACCCCGCCTTCCGCCCGATTGTAGTAGAGATAGGCGCCAGCGCCCCCCGCGACCCCGAAAGGGAATAAGCGGTAGAAAATGGATGGATGGATGGAGCAAAAACTACAGTTGGCTCAGCATAAATCCTTCGTTTTTTGCCCTGAAAGCCCTCCTTTGTCCAGTGAGCTATTTGCTGAGTTAGAAAAACAACAACAAAAACAACAATTTTGTAATGACACAAACTATCGATATAACCACCGCATACTGATAGTATACTTGGTATTGTTACTGTCGATACTTGTATTAATCCGTCCACTTCGGTTTACATTCAATAACTCTGGATTTGTCGCTAGTATATCCTCCTAAAGTGTGTAGTGTAGTATGTTTATCTCTTCCTTGTCCTGCAGTGATTATGGTACTTATACAAAACCTAGTTTATATGCCGCTTTGGAGGCGAGGATTTCTGACTTAAAAGTGTTTTCGCTGTGGCTGGACGCTAGCCACTACCGAGAACGTTAGCGCTGAGGACGTGTCTGTTCACTTTGTCGCCGTCAGATTTGAAGGACACAGCTAGAATGTGTCATCAACATGCATCATCACGATATATCGGTATTATTAAAAGCTTTATCCTCAGCCAAATGTATTTTATTCAGATCGTCTATATCCCGCAACCCTATGGGCAATACTACACATTTGTGTAACTATTTAATATCAAGTAGTTAAAGGAGCAGTATTGGTCGTACTAATGCACTGCAAAAACTGAAATCTAAGTAAGATTAAATATCTCAAATAAGGGTGATATTTGCTTATTTTCTGTCCATAAGATTATTCTTCTCACTAAGCAGATTTTATGTGTGTGTTTTACTTGTTTTAAGGGTTTTGGTCCTTAATGATCTCACTAAGATATTACAGCTTGTTGCTTAGATGTTATGACCTATATTGAGCAAAACATGCTTGAAACTAGAATATCAACTGTCATTGACACTCACAAGTATAAAACTACTTTTTTAAAGTGATCATTTCTTATTTCAAGCATGAAAAAAAAAAAAAATCATGATTTTGACACCATTGTGTGTCATATTTAAAACAGATGAAAGCCAAATGGACTTTGCTGTTTTATTTTAAATGAAACGAGAGAAAATACATACTCATATAGCAGTACAGTTGGCACAGTACAGTAAACTGACAGTTAATATTTAAACATTTAACATGTGACATTCCAAACTATTTTGAACAGAAATAGTTCATGCACATTCAGGTAAATTCTGCAAAATTACAATTAAATATATATATTATATTTAATAATATATATATTGTTATGTTTAACTAATGGAGGTGACGGAAAACAGACACCAGGTGACTGTAGTGTACAGAGATTTAATACATATAGTAAATATATCTATATATAATACTACTAATAATAAATAATACTAATAAACTATAGAATGGTGTGTGTCAAAAACCCAAGAGTATGTATGGTGTAAGACTATGTGAAGTATTTATTTGGAGTGTGTGTTACCAACGTGTTGACGAGAGCGAAGGTACGCGGAAGTCCGTAGGGCAGGAGCGAAGAGACAAGATCCGTGTCCAAGCGGGGGGAGTCAAGGATTGAGGGAGGCAGTCAGAGTCCAGAGGGAGATCCAAGTAAAAGGTGAGACGCACAGCTCACCTTAAAGACGACGGAGGGTACTGCGAGGGTGACACAATAAAACACACTGAGAACACGGAGAGGCAGAATACAGGGAGAGCAGGATCGCATTAAGCAGGATGATCGCTTACTGTACGTCAAACGAGAACTAAGTTCCCGCGAGGATCCTTGGTCCACTGGTCCCTTTATACAGCTCCACGTCCTCAGTCACAGGTGTGTCAGGCGTTGACTGCCACCGGCTGCGGCGGAGAGTGGGCGTGGTCCGCTTGATGAGCGATGGAGGCGTGTCTGCAGTGCGCTGTCAGCGGGTCCTCTGGGTGGACCCACAGCGGAGGGAGACGCAGACTGCGCATGTACCACAATATAAATATATATATATATATATATATATATATATATATATATATATATATATATATATATATATATATATATATATATATATATTATATATATATATATATATATATATATATATATATATATATATATATATATATTTATATATTCTTCGCATACTAATTGACTATAAGTGCACGCACTTGGCGCGATGATGTCATGATGGAAAAATGATGCATCTTTAAACCATATGATTTGCCTGAGCGGCTAGGAGACCCCGAAAGTAACAACTGGTCGCCTTGTTGCCTTTCCAATAAGAAAAATAAACCAGTTTTTAGTGTAAGTTTTTCTGGTTTCAAGAAATGTAATGCAGAGCGCAGATCATTATGTCAAGATAATGGCACTAGCATTTACTTGATTTAAGAATATTTTTCAACATATTGAGCAAAAGGGTCTCTTTTTTTCTACCAAGTAAAGTGCACTTGTTATTAGTGAGAATATACTTATTTTAAGGTATTTTGGGGTTCATTGAGGTTAGCTAATTTTGCTTGTTTTGGAAAGTTTTGATAAGCCAAATTTTTTTGTTCTAATGGCAGATGATTTTGCTTAGAAAATTTCATGGGATTTATCGATTAGGAGTGACAGATTGTTTGGTAAAGGTATAGCATGTTCTATATGTTATAGTTATTTGAATGACTCTTACCATAAAATGTTACGTTAACATACCAGGCACCTTCCCAGTTGGTTATTTATGCCTCATATAACATACACTTATTCAGCCTGTTGTTCACTATTCTTTATTTATTTTAAATTGCCTTTCAAATGTCTATTCTTGATGTTGGATTTTATCAAATACATTTCCCCCAAAAATGCGACTTATACTCCAGTGCGACGTATTTATGTAATTTCCTTCTTTAGTATGCATTTTCGGCCGGTGCGACGTATATTCCGGTCTGCATATTCTCTTCTGCTGTGTGGTGTGGCATGTTTAGCTATTCCTTGTCCTCCAGTAAGTATGATACTTCTATTAAACTACGTTTCTTTGTCGCCATGGAAGCGAGTATTACTGACATAGGAGGGAGGTTCGCCGCTAGCGAGAATGCTACTTTGTTTGTTCGCATTGCTGCGAAATTTGTGGGACAGTTGCAATGTGTCATTAACATGCATAAGATAGGCTCCAGCAACCCCAAACGGGACAAGCGGTAGAAAATGGATGGACGGATGAATAAAACAATAGTACTAAAAGTTTTAATTGATATAATTTTTAATGAAACTTTATCGAGTAACCCTAAAGTACATTAATGCATATTTTCAAGTTGCATAAGACAAAGTGGAATCCGAACGGTACCTTTTATTACAAAACTTCCAGATACAATTTAAGTATTTTTTTCAGGATTTCGTTCAACATTTGAGAAAGGTTGTGATTATCATAAGAAAACCCATATTTGACCCTTGCAAGTCAGTTGCGTTCAGCCTCCATTTTGAGCCGCTCTCCTGCCTACCTTGGATACCACTGTGAGCTTAATAAATGCTGATGTCTCTATGCATGACAGGTATTACACAATAAAAATGTTTCAGCAAAGCTCGCCATATGGGGTAATTGGCACTGTTTAAAAATGCATCAGGTTTTGCACACAAATTCATACACGGTTGCACGCCAGGCGCTTTTTGATCTGACCCGTCAAAACCCATTAAGGCTTAAAACATACTTCCAACTGACACCCGCAGTCTCCGCGAGAGAGCCGCCAATTACCAGCAGGGAAAATATTCCCCACCTGGCTGCCACATTTGCATGTGATCGGCTCAAATGAGAGCATTTTTCGAGCCGTTCAAAAATTCACAGTCAGATCAAGGGTGATATCGTAATATGAAGTCAGCATTTTAACCGCCGGTTGAAAAGTTGCTTGCATCTGCGGAGTGAGGTCACACCCACCATTAGCAGGCTTTTGCTGTAACACAGCTGGTCCAAACAGTTCTCCTTTAAATACATTTGAATACAAGTACAAGAGTGCATGGTTTTATGCATTTATGAAGGGTTTCAGTGACAAGTTTTTACGCTGGACTCTCCTTTATAGCCATTACAATCAAAATCAGTCATCTTTTCTTCTTTTGTCTCGCGCTCCCTTCGTTCTGTCACTCTGATTGTCTGACCATTAAGGCCTTTGGTAAAGCTGCCCGAGGACGGAGACGAGAAGTTGCGTCAAAGTAGGCCAGAAGCTGTGAATCTAAGCATATGTCAATCACAGACGTAATCACCGAGCTCCTGGCTGAGGTGGGAACTGCAGCAGTAGACACACACACACACACACACACACACACACACACACACACACACACACACACACACACACACACACACACACACACGCACACACGCACGCATGCACACGTACACAAACGCACTCACACACATTATTGTATGCGTTACCTTCTTGAGACCTCCAAAAAGTGCCTACCTCTTTAGGACCACCCTTTCTAGATATATAAAGATTTGAATTTACAACATTAATAATATACTATGCAAATATAAAAAAGGCTGTTGTGAAAAATGAGTTGGAATTTCACAAGAAAAAGGTCAATCTTTCCCAAGAAAAACTTGGCAGTGTCATAAAAAAAAAGTCGTCATTTTACTCAACGCAAGTAAAAATTTTACAAGAGCATTTTTGCAGTGTTATGATAAAAGTTGGAATTTTACTCAAGAACAGTCGCAATTTTACAAGAAAAGGTTAACATTTTGGTAATTTTATGAAAAGAGTCGTAATTTTACTCAACAAAAGTCACAATTTTATAAGAAAACTTTAACATTTTGGAAATGTTATAATAATAATGTGAATTTTTTACTTGGAAAAATTATGACCAAAGTCATAATTGTACTCAAAAAATGTCACTATTTTACAAAAACAACAACAAAAAAAAAGGCAAAATGTTGATACAAGTCAGAATTTAATATGACAAATGTCACCATTTTGCATTAAAAAGGAATCATTTTACATCAAAAAGTAATAGTTCTTTGAGAAAATATTGCAACATTACAGAAACAGAAAGAGTATTAGAAACTGTTCCCAATTTCATAAGAAAAAACCGACAGATTGTGAGAAAAAGACTGCTTTTAGTATTTTTTAAATGTATTTTTTGTTTGTAATTGTTTTTTAATCTTCATTATTTACTTCAAGTTATTACAGTATGACTTTATATACATATTTATTTTATGTTTATTAATAATTTTGGCCAAAAGGTGCGCATTGTAATTTCTTACACACACTTGTTTTTACACATGTTGGCCAGAGGGGGAGAACTTCAGATTTTTACACACATGTATTTCTTTTGTTGACCATTGGGGGAGCACTTTTAAAACCAACAAAGTCAATTTGTAAAATCCCTCCTTTTTGGGACCACCCTCATTTTGATAGATGTCACCACCAGGGGTGCAAATTAGATGCAAGGGTTTTCTGTACTAGGACCATGATTTGGGTCCTAACTTGTTCACAGGTCCTCATATGGAGGGTACTTTTCCTTGTTGATGTCTCAAGGAGAGTGGAAACACAAGAACACACACACACATTATTGTATGTGTTACCTTCTTGAGACCTCCAAAAAGTGCCTACCTCTTTAGGACCACCCTTTCTGGATATATCAAGATTTGTATTTATAACATTAATAATATACTATGCAAATATAAAAAAGGTTGTTGTGAAAAATGAGTTGGAATTTCACAAGAAAAAGGTTACCTTTTCCCAAGAAAAACTTGGCAGTGTTATTAAAAAAAAGTCGTAATTTTACTCAACGCAAGTCAGAATTTTACAAGAGCATTTGTGCAGTGTTATGATAAAAGTTGGAATTTTACTCAAGAACAGTCGCAATTTTACAATAAAAGGTTAACATTTTGGTAATTTTATAAAAAAGACGTAATTTTACTCAACAAAAGTCACAATTTTTTAAGAAAACTTTAACATTTTGTGAATGTTATAATAATAATCTGAATTTTTACTTGGCAAAATTATGACCAAAGTCATAATTTTACTCAAACAATTTCACTATTTTACAAAAACAACAACGAAAAAAAAGCAACATTTTGATACAAGTCAGAATTTAATATGACAAATGTCACCATTTTGCATTAAAAAGGAATCATTTTACATCAAAAAGTAATAGTTCTATGAGAAAATATTGCAACATTACAGAAACAGAAAGAGTATGAGAAACTGTTCCCAATTTCATAAGAAAAAACCGACACATTGTGAGAAAGACTGCTTTTATTTTTTTTTTAATGTATTTTTTGTTTGTAATTGTTTTTTAATCTTCATTATTTACTTCAAGTTATTACAGTATGATTTTATATACATATTTATTTTATGTTTTTTAATCATTTTGGCCAAAAGGTGCGCATTTCAATTTCTTACACACACTTGTTTTTACACATGTTGGCCAAAAGGGGAGAACTTCAAATTTTTACCCGCATTTATTTCTTTTGTTGACCATAGGGGGAGCACTTTTAAAACCAACAAAGTCAATTTGAAAAATCCCTCCTTTTTGGGACCACCCTCATTTTGATAGATATCACCACCAGGGGTGCAAATTAGATGCAAGGGTTTTCCGTATTGGGACCATGATTTATGTCCTAACTTGTTCACAGGTCCTCATATGGAGGGTACTTTTCCTTGTTGATGTCTCAAGGAGAGTGGAAACACAAAACACACACACACACACACGCACACACGCACCCGTACACAAGTGCACACACACACATTATTGTATGTGTTACCTTCTTGAGACCTCCAAAAAGTGCCTACCTCTTTAGGACCACCCTTTCTAGATATATAAAGATTTGTATTTACAACTTTAATAATATACTATGCAAATATAAAAAAGGTTGTTGTGAAAAAAGAGTTGGAATTTCGCAAGTAAAGGTCACATTTTCCCAAGAAAAACTTGGCAGTGTTATAAAAAAACGTTGTAATTTTACTCAACACAAGTCAAATTTTACAAGAGCATTTGTGCAGTGTTATGATAAAAGTTGAAATTTTACTCAAGAACAGTCGCAATTTTACAAGAAAAGTTTAACATTTTGGTAATTTTATGAAAAGAGTCGTAATTTTACTCAACAAAAGTCACAATTTTATAAGAAAACGTTAACATTCTGGGAATGTTATAATAATAATCTGAATTTTTTACTTGGCAAAATTATGACCAAAGTCATAATTTTACTCAAAAAAATTTCACTATTTTTCAAGCACAACAAAAAAAAAGAGGCAAAATTTTGATACAAGTCAGAATTTGATATGACAAATGTCACCATTTTGCATTAAAAGGGAATAACTTTACATCAAAAAGTAATAGTTCTATGAGAAAATATTGCAATATTACAGAAACAGAAAGAGTATGAGAAACTGTTCCCAATTTCATAAGAAAAAAACGACAGATTGTGAGAAAAAGACTGCTTTTATTAATTTTTTAATGTATTTTTCGTTTGTAATTGTTTTTTAATCTTCATTATTTACTTCAAGTTATTACAGTATGACTTTATATACATATCTATTTTATGTTTTTTAATCATTTTGGCCAAAAGGTGCGCAGTTCAATTTCTTACACACACTTGTTTTTACATATGTTGGCCAGAGGGGGAGAACTTCAAATTTTTACATACATTTATTTGTTTCGTTGGGGAGTACTATTAAAACCAACTGAGTCAATTTGTAAAATCCCTCCTTTTTGGGACCACCCTCATTTTGATAGATGTCACCACCAGGGGTGCAAATTAGATGCAAGGGTTTTCCGTATTGGGACCATGATTTATGTCCTAACTTGTTCACAGGTCCTCATATGGAAGGTACTTTTCCTTGTTGATGTCTCAAGGAGACACACACACACACACGCACACACACACACACACACACACACACACACACACACACACAAAATGCAAAATGCAGTTTGGGCCACAAGCTGTTTCCTAACATGACCTCTTCATGACAAACGCCGGCCCAATTCTTCTATGATAAAGTATCATATGAGGCAAATTGTCTGCCTACATTTGCAAGACTGAAACATGCCAATAATATACTATTTTCTTTAGAAATACTGAAATGCTCAATGTCTGCGTCTCACTTAAGCGACGAGAGTGTAGTGATGTTGAGAGAGGGATAACTTAAAGAGCATGAAGTGCTTCATCCTAAAGGATTGGCTCTGAAATGTATGGAGATAACAAACAAATCCAAACCAAATAAAGCATGACATGTATAGCTTTGATTCGTTTTAAAGCACGTCATTATTTAAAAAAACTAAATACATTTAGTGGTGGGCAGTACAGGTTACTCAGTCAACACTCGCTTCCTCTACATGTGCATCAAAACATGAGGCAAACTTCCTTTTTCCCACCAATTACACATCATTGTCACACCATGTAATGCTGAAGGTGCCTTGACAGACACATGCAAATTCAATCAAACAGCACATTTCCTTTGTTGACGTAAGTTAAATGCACAAACGACAATACACACATTTATTATGAATTTTAATGGACGTATCTGAATTGTTTTTTTGAATTTTGTAAAACATTGCTTGCATAACTTTGAATCGACTTCAAAAAACATCCCAATACATTTGTACCTCATTAAACAAGCATAATGGGTTGTGTGAGATAGCTCTTAATTCAAAACACTTGTATCTGAAATCAATGTCACCCATTGAAATGAATCAAAATTGCTTGATCCCTAAAGCAGCACCATTTCAACATTAGAAATGCCTTTTAAAAAGAAAAACAACGTTTTAGATCACAAATATTGTAAAAAACAAACAAACAAACAATACATTAAAATGTACAATAAACTACAGTAGTTTTATGAAGTTCATAATGTACAGCATTTAATTTGGAGAGTGGACTTGTACTCTATCTTTTTTCAGCTGCTTATCTGTCAAACACACCATCAGCAGCTTCTCCTGATTTTCATGGATACATTTCCGCCATTTATTTTTTTTTTTAACATCAGACCTACATCCGTTTCCTGTCTACAGCACTGACCCTTCTGGGTAATGCAGACATAGAGTTAACATTTAGTAGCACACCGGCGTCCTCACGTCCTATATTACATGCATTTATATATTTAACCTTTATTTATCCAGTGTAAGACATTTAAGAGCATTCTCAAGTGCAGTGCTGACCTGGCCAAGAGGCAGCATTTACATGATAGACGTGTTGAAAAGTGATGATATTCTCGTGCGTGGGTAAATGTGTTGGAACATAAATTAATGTTTCAGATTAACAACAGGTTTCAAGTGTAAAACATACACGCAGGACAGTGCAGACCAAAGACAAAGGGGGACCTTTTGGTGGTGTTTCTTTCTACAATTCACAATTAAAGAGTACAGTATGTGCTTTGAGTGATTGTAAGTTTAAGTCTGTGTGTTATCAAACAAGTAAAACATCAATACGATATTTTGTTGCAATCCTACGGAGCCCTTAAAGGTACATGGAGGGAAATACATGTTTTGAGAGATCTCGCAATACTTTTTGCGAGATCTCGCAAAAGGTTATTTTTTCTATGTCGGTGAACCGGAAGTAAAACAGACACAGCGATGGAGAAGTCTACCCATCATCTGTGGGAGAAGTTTATTGATTTCTATTTTATTATTGGCCTAACATATAAAGACATCAAAACATATTATGGTCCCGCAACAAAGCACAGATGACGGGTATGCTCCCGCATGCATTGCTGTGTCTGTTTCACTTCCGGTTCAGTGACATAGGAAAAAAATACCTTTTGCAAGATCTCGCAAAAAGTATTGCGAGATCTTGCAAAACATCCATATCCCTTTAGGGCAGGGGTCGGGAACCTTTTTGGCTGAGAGAGCCATGGAAGCCAAATATATTAAAATGTATTCCCGTGAGAGCCATATCATATTTTTAACACTGAATACAACTAAATACGTGTATTTTTAAGTAAGGCCAACATTTTTAGGGTATGATAAGTATATTATTGTTTTAAAATACATTGTTCTTCTGAAGCTAACCAATAATAAATAAAATACTTCTTACCATTAATGCGACTCCTTGAACGGGTGCAGTAGAAAATGCACAAGAATATTTTATATTTTGAACGTTATTTTTTAACACTGTGATTACCAGGGGAGTTATTATTTACTTATGGTGTTAAGCAATGTCAGCTAAGATTTATCTGAGAGCCAGAGGCAGTCATCAAAAGAGCCAGATCTGGCTCCAGAGCCATAGGTTCCCTGCCCCTGATTTAAAGGCTGCGTACAATCCTGTATAATTTGAGGAGCAGTTTAAATATTGATAACAAATTAATAAAATAAATTGACGCAAAAAATTGCACCATTTACTGCAATTTTCTGAAAAAGCTGATGTTTTAGGCTGTGTGACGCTTGGCTGGCATTGTGGCTATGCGGTTGCGTTCTCTCGTTGATGCAAGCGGAATGGACACAGCGTGAAGGTAAGAAATTATGATTTATTTAGATTATAAAACAGACTAGGAAAGAAAACACTTGCACAAGGCACTAGAGACAAAACTAACAGAACTAGCATGGGAGCTAGAAGAAACAAAAGACGCTAGCATGTGAGCTAGGGAAACAAATAAAGGAATAGCGTGGAAGTTAACGAGTACAAAAAGAGTTTTACCACGATCGGGGATAGCGACGTCACCTGTTGACTGCGAGAATGAGTAACGGAAAAGGCAGGCTTATATAATGACAGAAATTAGGAGGAAGGTGCGCATCAAAAACACAAGGCAGGTGACACTAATACATGACTATGACAACAGACAAAACAGGAAGTGCCACCAGGAACTAAGGAAGTCAAATACTAAACAAACGAGATACAAAACCCGAATATGACATGATCCAAGCCGCGGATCATGACAGGCTGAAATATCTGATTTTTTTTTTTTTTTTTTCAAGGAACAACAATCTTTATGGTGAGTCCTTATATTTATACTCCTTTTTTTAAACCATTTTTAGATAGGTTCCATAGTTTTGTGCTGACTGTGATTTTCAATTTTTTTTCTACCTGTTTTTAAATTAGTGCAGCAATTTGGGGCAGTGTTGGCTGTTTTAAAATTGTGCTACATCAATAAATAAACCTTAACCCTGACCTATGATTCAGTGTTGACCAATTTGTGTGGTAAAAAAAAAGCAACATGATCTATAAAAATGCCCATATTTTCCCCATAAATCTACAGGATTTAGAAAATGTAAAGGCTGATCGGTAGTAAACGCCTCCCAAAAAAACCCCCAAAAAACTCTCATGCTAGGATTTGATGGGGCACATTTCAAGAAGGAAAGGACGGACACAAAATTGAGGACAAAATTGAGGACATTTCACGAGGTAACAAAGAAGGAAGATTTGTCTTTCTTATTTTGGTCACCGCACCAGCAGCCAACATGTGCGAGGTCAGCTTGTCCCCGTTCTGGTCCTTTTCATAGCGTAAATTGGACCTGCCTGCTCAGCTTGATGCCACAACGTCGAAAAAGGATACAAAAGAAGAAAGGAAAAAATTGATATGAGGCCATTATCTAATGTAGACGTCATCCAGGGGAAAAAAAACAAACTAAAATATCTGCTGCTGCGTGAATCGAGTTGGTCCGACTTTTATTTTAATACTGTATGTAAATCTAATCCAGTGCGGCGATAGTGTGAAATGGCCTATTATGGTCCTGTTGAAATAAAATGGTGATGACATTGATTGTACGGTGTGAGACATTTTCTTCATATGCAGCGGACAGTAATGACCAAGCTGACAGCAGGAACATCATTATCACCGTAATCACTGTTCATATAATCACCGGCACTATTTTCAGTGGGATATTGCTTTGAACCTCCTACTGGTTGCTCAGAGGGTGATGGGGAAGATGGACACACACACACACACACACACACAGATAAACCCGGTGGCATTAAACGAGACTCTTCATTGTTTCCCTTGTGATTAAAACCCAGTCTCTTATATTGTCATCAGCGTGCCTTTGTGATGTGTCTGGGCTGTGTGTGTGTGTGTGCGTGCGTGTGTGTGTGTGTGTGTGTGTGTTTGCTCTCCCCGCAGTGGCCCTGCTCTAAATGAATGTCATCTTGCCTTAGTCCAAGCATGGGCTCCGACGCGGCCGATCGATACTTCATTAGGCCTGGATTGTCTTGTGTCCATGCAACCTTGAAGTCGTTCCTTAATTACCCCGGCATTAAGTCAGGGGACGGCACGGCACACCACGCTGAGGATGTCCCCTACAGCCCCCCCCCCCCCCCCCCCCCCCACTCCACACCCACCCCCGGCAGCTCCACATAAACACAGAAATGGACATCATGACACAATGTGCACAAATGTATGCGGTCTACCTACTTACTGTATTGACTTGAGTGGGGCGATATGGCTGAAAACTCTATCACGATATAAGTTTTTTTGTATTGGTCAATATCGATAATTACTGATGTTTTAATGCCCTATAAAAACTACATTAAATTCTACCACTTTTATTTCAAATGTAACCCTTCTGATTTTAATCCCCTCAGCCATCAAGGCAGAAAGAAAAGGTCAACACTACCACGGAAAACATTGAATCAATGTAAGCAGCATTCTAAAATCATAATGAACACTTAAGAACAACCTCTTTAATTTAGGGTGAACCTTTAAGGAATATGTAAGATATGCTTAAAGGCCTACTGAAATTAGATTTTCTTATTTAAACGGGGTAGCAGGTCCATTCTATGTGTCATACTTGATCATTTCGCAATATTGCCATATTTTTGCTGAAATATTTAGTAGAGAACATCGATGATAAAGTTTGCATATTTTGGTCGCTAACAGAAAAGCCCTGCCTTTACCGGAAGTCAAATTGTTTTTAATGGGAGCCTCCAACCCAAAAAAATATTTGGATGGAGAAAACGACAATTTCCCTATTAATCTGAGCGAGGGTGAAAGATTCATGTTTGAGGATATTGATAGCGATGGACTACAAAAAAAAAAGAAAAAAAATCAAGTTAAAAAAAAACGCGATTGCATTGGGACGGATTCAGATGTTTTTAGACACATTTACTAGGATAATTCTGGGAAATCCCTTATCTTTCTATTGTGTTGCTAGTGTTTTAGTTAGTTTAATAGTACCTGTTAGTCGGAAGGGTGTGTCCACGGGTGTCTTGACGCCAGTGTCTGATGGAAGTCGACGGCAGCTGTATGGACGGCACAAGCTGAGCTGATCTCCGGTAAGTGGCGACTTTTTAACACAATTTTTTCACTGAAAACTGCTTGTTGACATGTGGTCGGGATCAATGTTCGCTTGACCACTCTGATCCAAAGTAAAGTTTCACCTCCGGGAATTTTAAACAAGGAATCCCCGTGTGTTTGTGTGGCTAAAGGCTAAAACTTCCCAACTCCATCTTTCTACTTTGACTTTTCCATTATTAATTGAACAAATTGCAAAAGATTCGGCAACACAGATGTCCAAAATACTGTGTAATTATGCCGTTAAAGCAGACAACTTTTAGCTGTGTGTGTGCGTAGCGCTAATATTTCCTAACAGTCCGTGACGTCACGCGTACACGTCATCATTCAAGAGGACACTTCGCGGGAAATTTCAAATTGCAATTTAGTAAACTAAACCGGCCGTATTGGCATGTGTTGCAATGTTAATATTTCATCATTGATATATAAACTATCAGACTGCGTGGTCGGTAGTAGCGGGTTTCAGTAGGCCTTTAAAGTGTAACAAATAAAAAATGTAAACGGAGAGAAACCATACATTTTTTTTTTTTTTTTTGCAGGGTTACTGCCGGAAAGTAGCGTGCTCAGGGTAACATTCATTTTGGTCTGTTTTGCTTATTCTAGTATGGAAATGAATTTATGTTATGAAATAATATTTTTTTCAATATTATTGGACCAAATAACAATTTTAAAGTAGCACACTTGGTTTGTTTTTGTAATTCATACAGTCTTGCACTTTAATTCCTATCTGTTGTTTCCGTACTTCCAAAGCGGGAACAGACGAGAGTTGGAAAGTAAAGATGAGCGCAGTGAAGGCCTGCGGTCTGTTTGGTGATTCAACCCCGAATTCCAACCGTTGATGCTGAGTGCCAAGCAGGGAGGAAATATGTCCCATTGCCATGATCTGTGGTCTAGATCATGTTTTGTGTAGTTATATTCTGTTAGTTTTGGACGCCATTTGTTCCTGTTTTTGTGCATCCTTGTTTGTTTTAGTTTCCATGACGACTCATTAGTTTCTTTTGCCTCATGTGTCCGGATAACGCAGCTGCTCTAATCAGAGACTATTATTCAAGCCTGTTTTGCCAGTTAGTCGGCCTGGCGACATTACTCCTTTCTTGCTTAGTCCACGCTGCTCTGTTCATGCCATAGATTCATGTTCTGTATTTGTTTATTCATGCCACAGATAGCGAGTTTTGTTTCATGTCCATAGTTTCTTTCTAAGTGTTAGTTTTTGTATCCTTCGATAAGTGCCTTCATCTTGTGCGCCTTTTTGTTTGTACCTATTTTGATGGTGAATAATTAAATATGTTCCGACCTTCACGCCTGGTCCGGAATAGCCCGTTTGCATCCCGGGAGAACAAACCCCACAGCAAGCTGCGTCCCCCCGTCATGATTAGAGCAGGTGCGTGATCCGAACACATGAGGCAGGTGAAACTAATGAGTCGTCATGGAAACTAAAACAAAAACAGGAACTAATGGAGTCCAAAACTAACAGAACATAACTAAACACAACGCGATCTTGACCACAGATCATAACACCCATGTTTATAGTCTTTGGTGTGACTCGGCCAGGGTTTGAACTCACAACCTACAGATCTCAGGGCGGACACTCTCACTAATACATTTAAACTACATGTTTATGCACTACATCACCCAGAAGGCTTAGCGGCACACTGTAGGCTGGAACCGAAGTAGGCATATGCTACTTGGGGAGACAACAGTTTTGCTGTTTGATCAACAAAAAGTTGATATATTGTTGCATGTTGCTCTTCCTGCTTTGTCTACACAAAAAACAAAAAACAAATCTTGATCAGACAGTTGGCGTTCACGTTTGAGCGCTACTCAACTGGCAAGAATGACGCTGACTGGCAAATTTCCGGGCTCTGGACAAAGTTGTTGCGTGAATTGACACACAACTGTCGATGGTACCGAACCACGCATGCAAACACAGCTTTAGAAAAGAACAGAAAAAGAGTTATCTCATTTTAAGGTAATGGTGACCAATGAAGCTGAGTCAAGCTGCTCAAAACACGATTAATGAGATATAATGAATTGAATAAGATTGAATTGTTATTGAAAGCATGATGTCATATATGATATAAATTATGTCTTGAAATTTTACCAAAAGAAAAATAGAGGGGGTTTGTAATAATGGGGTCAATAAGGAATATGCAAGACATACATTGTAGCAGCTGCAGTTTTGATTGGCCAAAAAAGGAAATATGAGGCAGAAGTGGTGGGAGTGTAGACGCCGCTGGATTGAAGGGGTGAATTGAGGCCAACGAGAGAGGCCGACACAATCATCTGGAGAAAAAAGGTGTGCGAGTGAATTGTCAAAGGGCCTTTCTATTAATCAACCAATCTGTCGCCAGCCGTCACATGCCTTTTAATTCCGCCGGTTTTTCTGGTGGCGCTCTCATAACAATGCATTTCACCGGACTAATGTGCAGTGGGACCGCTCTAACCTTTTTGTTTTGAGATCACAAGCAGACAGTGGAGAGGATGAAAGGCTTAAATGTCACCGGGCTTGACATTTTGACCGCGCATGTCTGCGTATGTATATGTATTTATGTGAAGCTTGAGGCTGTGCACTTGGTATGTAATCCTGAGAACAGAGATTTCCTAAGCCTGGTGCACACACACGCAAACAAGATGTTGTCGGTGTGAAATACCCCACATATGACAATAAGAAAATAGTTGTTCTTAAAGGCTTACTGAAATGAGATTTTCTTATTTAAACGGGGATAGCAGGTCATATGTGTCATACTTGATCATTTTGCGATATTGCCATATTTTTGTTAAAGGATTTAGTAGAGAACATCCACGATAAAGTTCGCAACTTTCGGTGCTAAGCCAAATGCCCTGCCTCTACCGGAAGTCGCAGACGATGACGTCGCAAGTGTGGGGGCTCCTCACATATTCACATTGTTTATAATGGGAGCCTCCAACAAAAAGTGCTATTCGGACCGAGAAAACCACAATTGCCCCATTAATTTGAGCGAGGATGAAAGATTTGTGTTTGAAAATATTGATAGCGACGGACTAGAAAAAAAAAAGTAAAAAAAACAAAAAGTAAAAAAAAAAAAAAACGCGATTGCATTGGGGACCGATTCCGATATTTTAAAACACATTTACTAGGATAATTCTGGGAAATCTCTGATCCTTCTATTGTTTTGCTAGTGTTTTAGTGAGTTTAATATTACCTGATAGTCGGAAAGGTGTCTCCACGGGTGTGTTGACGCGCTGTGTCTCAGGGAGTCGACGGCAGCTATGGACGGGGCAAGCTCAGCTTTTCTCCGGTAAGAAGCGACTTTTTAACCACAATTTTGTCACCGAAACCTGCTGGTTGACATTCCGTTGTGTTTCATGTTCGTTTGACCGCGCTCTGAGCCATAGAAAATGTTCACCCCCAGGAATTTTAAACAAGTAATCACTGTGTGTTTGTGTGGCTAAAGGCTAAAGCTTCCCAACTCCATCTTGCTACTTTGACTTCCCCAATATTAATTGAACAAATTGTAAAAGTTTCAGCAACACAGATCTTCAAAATACTATATAATTATGCCGTTAAAGTAGACGGCATTTAGCTGTGTGTGTGCGTAGTGCTCATAGTTCTTAAAAACCCGTGACGTCTTGCGTACACGTCATCATTACACAACGTTTTCAAGACGAAACTCCCGGGAAATTTGAAATCGCAATTTAGTAAACTAAAAAGGCCGTATTGGCATGTGTTGCAATGTTAATATTTCATCATTGATATATAAACTATCAGACTGCGTGGTGGGTAGTAGTGGGTTTCAGTAGGCCTTTAATGTTCATAGTTTGCGATGTACTAGGACAGGGGTCGGCAACCCAAAACGTTGACAGAGCCATATTGGATAAAAAATACAAAAAACTAATCTGCCTGGAGCCGCAAAAAATGAAAAGCCGTATATGAGTCTTATAATGAAGGAAACACATGATATAAGTGTCTAAATTAGCTATAATAGCCTACTATCAAAATGACTACGTGTCCCAGGCTGAACCAAATCTTCGTTGACAGAAATGTTAAACTGTGATATTTATTCTACACAATTTTACTACATTAGAAACCATTAGTAAATCAGAGGCTACTCAGAAGGTGAGATAACTCTTGGAAATTACTGGCTTTTAATGCCCAAAGGTATAGATGTGCGTGTCTAAGTTAAAGGAAACGGCGGGCTGTTTTCTTCTAATGAATTTATTACAATCAAGCTGGGTAACGTTTGCTGTGGTCTGGAACAACATGACACACAAACAACTATCAGAAATGCAGCCAATATTATATACAGATAATGTGTCATGAGGCATGCAAAACTAAATTATATACAAAGAGGATAAAAGTAAATGATTTTTTGAAAGGACTAGTTGGTGCAATCCCTGGGGACTCTACATGGCAGGGGCGTCCTCTTCCCTGAGCCAGGCTTGCACCTGATTGAATGAGCTCAAATATATCTACACATGAAGCATAATGTTTAAATATGTACATACAGCCAGTCTAAATAGCATGTTAGCGTTGATTAGCTTGCAGTCATGCACTGACCAGATATGCCCGATTAGCACTTCAACAAGTCAATAACATCAACAAAGCTCACCTTTGTGCATCTCCGCACAGTTTAAAAGGTTTGGTGGACAAAATGAGACTGAGAAGGAGTGGAAGATTTTACATGTAAACAAAATGTTGCATCACAGTCCACACTATGGTGAGTTCAAGAACTGCAAAAATTAGTCGGACAAAACGGTATTCACCAAATGCTCTCATCAGTGGAGCATACACACAAACATATTACACAGTGGGCTTTCCAACAATTGGGAAGGTTTGTGTCATGTTTGTCCTAAAAAACACCAACATATTAAAACAAAAACAAATATTTTTTTCCCCATCATTTTCCATTTTCCATCCTTTTTAAAAAATGCTCCAGGTTGCCACTAGGGCGGCACTAAAAAATTGCGGGTTGCTGACCCTCATAGTTAAAAAGCACAAGACACACGTAATGTGTTCAATGACAAACAGTACCTTGACTGCCCTGTGAGATGCAGCAGTGAGCCACATGGTACCCAGACTGACGAAACATTTAACAATGCTTCCGAGATTTGGCTTTTTTTTTGTGATTGGCTTTTTCAAAAATTGACTTCAAAGTTGCAACATTTTGATTCATACTTTTTTAGTTTGAGTATGTTGTTCTTCAGTCACAATTGTGATTAAACATATTGGTTATCAATTTATGAAATGTTAGATACAAGTGGGACTCATTGTAATGTGTGGTCACTCGGACTGTCAACGTCGATACAGCGATAATAGAGAGTTAACAAAAGTTTCCTTTAACAGCACAATTATTTTAATGAATTAACGTGGATCTTGTGTGATCCTCAGACCATCACATAGCAGTGAAGAAGCAGCTGATGAGTAACAAGAACTGCCAGAGTGCAGAAATAGTCAGAGAAAAAAAGTACACGACACAATACCTAAGTTATTTAATCCACTGCCGCCCTGAGCTGACTTATCAGTATCAGCTGCAGCAGCTGTGTGGCCATATCCACTTTGTGCTTTTTCACTCGCAAAGTTAGTGAGTCGTGTTTTACGTTTTTTTGGGGCTTGTTTTTGAACATGTGGTTACTTATTTGGGCTTGCTTTTATGTCCCTGAAGTAAAGCAATACCTGACCACGCTGATAGGTAGGTTCAGTGCATATTTAAAGTTCTGGCCATTCAATTGGTCCAGATTATTTTTTTTGTGTGTCATTAAACGATTAATCGGAGTTCGGAGCAACACAACAATAATCGATAAAGATATGAATCTTTCAACACAATTCTCGAAGTATATGACTTGGTATAAAGATTATAATAAAACATTTCAAAACAGATTACAGGTTACAAAAGCTCTTCTTGGCTGCTGTAAGCATTAAAGTTAATTCTAAAATATGTTCTTAATAAATAATTGATTACTTATATATATATATATATATATATATATATATATATATATATATATATATATATATACTCCGCAGTATACTATATATATATATATATATATATATATATATATATATGTACGTATGTATGTATGTGTGTATATGTAGGTATGTATCTGCATGTATATATAAATAAATATATATATATATATATATATATATATATATATATATATATATATATATATGTGTGTGTATGTATATATGGGTGTATATATGTATATATATATGTGTGTATATATGTATGTAGATATATGTGTGCATATGTATATATGTGTGTGTATGTATATATGAGTGTGTATATAAGTGTATATATGTGTGTATATGTGTATGTATAAGTGTGTATATATGTGTGTATATATGTATGTATATATGTGTGTCTATATGTATGTATATCCATCCATTTTCCATCCATTTTCTACCGCTTATTCCCTTTCGGGGTCGCGGGGGGCGCTGGCGCCTATCTCAGCTACAATCGAGCGGAAGGCGGGGTACACCCTGGACAAGTCGCCACCTCATCGCAGGGCCAACACAGATAGACAGACAACATTCACACTCACATTCACACACTAGGGCCAAATTAGTGTTGCCAATCAACCTATCCCCAGGTGCATGTCTTTGGAAGTGGGAGGAAGCCGGAGTACCCGGAGGGAACCCACGCATTCACGGGGAGAACATGCAAACTCCACACAGAAAGATCCCGAGCCTGGATTTGAACCCAGGACTGCAGGAACTTCGTATTGTGAGGCAGACGCACTAACCCCTCTGCCACCGTGAGGCCCATGTATGTATATATGTATGCTTATATTTATGTATATATGTATGTATGTATGTATGTATATATGTGTATATATATTGCTGTATATATGTGTATATATATGTGTGTTTGTGTGTATATACGTATGTGAATAAATAAATGATAAATGGGTTGCACTTGTATAGCGCTTTTCTACCTTCAAGGTACTCAAAGCGCTTTGACACTACTTCCACATTTACCCATTCACACACTGATGGAGGGAGCTGCCATGCAAGGCGCCAACCAGCACCCATCAGGAGCAAGGGTGAAGTGTCTTGCTCAGGACACAACGGACGTGACGAGTTTGGTTCTAGGTGGGATTTGAACCAGTGACCCTCGGGTTGCGCACGGCCACTTTCCCACTGCGCCACGCTGTCCCGAATATATATATATATATATATATATATATATATATATATATATATATATATATATATATATATATATATATATATGTATATATATATATGTATATATATGTATGTATATATATATATATATATATATATATATATATATATATATATATAAATACATATATATGTATATATGTATATATATATATATATATATATATATATATATATATATATATATATATATATATATATATATATATATATATATATATATATATATATATATATGTGGAGGCGTGGTTGGGGTGGGGGGCGTGGTTAAAAGGGGTGGCATATAAGTCACCAACTCGAGTATTTCATATATATTTCATTTATAAATATATATATATGTATGAAATACTTGACTTTAAGTGAGTTCTAGCTATATATATTTATTTTTTATCTATAAAAATGAAATAAATAGTTGAATTTCAGACGGCACCTATCAACTACACAGTAATAAAAACACAGTTGTTCTACTAACTGTACTGTGCTTGCTAGTTACTAAAAAAAACAACAACAACACTTACCTTTCACTATTTGAGTAACCTTTGTTCTGCCCTTTGCGTATTGGCGAGCGATCTCCGAATCCGGGAACATCGTTCACGGATTTGTTGTAGACATCCACAAATGACAACGGGACGTTGCTTCCAGCTATCAGCATAGCCATCTTTATCTCAGCATAGGATACACCATCGGGTCTCCATTTTGCAAGGTGGGCCATAATACTTGCTTGTGAACGATGCTGCGCTGCGGACGCTTTGTGCTTTGCTGACTGACCGTTCATGGCTGAGTGGACCCGTTCACCGTGTTCAATGGAGAATTCTGTTCTACAAAATTTACAGGCAACATACCCCTTCCCCTTCAAACTCTCCTGGATAAACTGAAATTCTTGTTTCTAATCGTTCTGGAACTTGCAAGCGTATTTCTGCATTTTGCTTGTCGTCGGTGTAATATATTGGGTTGGAGTCAATAACCAGGCGACGTGATGAAGTTACGTCTCTTTACTGTGGGCTTCAGAACAGACATTCTATTTTATGTACAGTAGATGGCAGTATTGTCCTGTTTGAGAGGGTCACAACATTGAGTCAGTTTCTCATGGAGCTGGAGTGGGCGTGGCCTCCAGCTCCGTCTGAATTTCGGGAGATTTTTGGGAGAAAATTTGTCCCGGGAGGTTTTCGGGAGAGACACTGAATTTCGGGAGTGTCCCGGAAAATCCAAGAGGGTTGGCAAGTAAGGGGCAACCTCCCCCGCTAGGAGAGCCCGAAAGCAATGGATGTCGAGCAAGTCTAACATGATATTGTGAAAGTCTAGTCCATAGTGGATCCAACATAACGGTAAGAGTCCAGTCCATAGTCGATCCAATACAGTAACGAGAGAACCGTCCATCGTGGAGCCAGCAGGAAACCATCCCAAGCGGAGGCGGATCAGCAGCTCAGAGATGTCCCCAACTGATACACAGGCAAGCGGTCCGTCCTGGGTCCCGACTCTGGACAGCCAGTACTTCATCAATGGCCAACCGCATCTCCTCCATAAGGGAGAGGGGGGCAGATCAACTGATCTAAAAAGGGGGTCTAGTTAAAGGCTAGAGTATACAAGTGAGTTACACATTTTGGACTAATCTCCATTGCAAAGGTCGCTTTTTGGCTCTTAGGGGGCTAATATTGTTAATGCAAAGTGGTGGAAGAGTATTGGAGAACATTTGGAAGGAGGAAGAAAGATGAGAGACGCTACAACGTGTTGAAATAAATCATTACTAGCAAAAGAGGGTAGAGACGAAGGGAGGCAAAAAGGAGGAAGTTGAGGAGTGGAGGAGTGGGTGTGGAAGAGGAGGCAGATGGGGTGGAGGAGATGGTGGAGTGGTGCAGTCAAATGGCACTCATGACAAATGACATCCCCTGTCTCCCAGTCCCCTCTCCTCAGCACCATGATTTGTCATCTCCACTTCTGACATTTTTCATCGCACTATCAAATCACCCTGACAGAATGATATTTTCTAATTCTCCCAGCCTTGGAGCACGCCAAAAATAATAGCCTCCACATGCTATGCACACTCCTTGTGTCCCTACTTCCTCTTTGTATTTATTTATTTTTTTCCTCGCTGTTTCTCCACGCCGGAGATTCTTTGGTAATGAAAATGCAGCATTTGGAATATATCGTCGACTGGAAGCAATCTGCACTTCAGAGTCATTTAAACTGTTTCATTCAAGAGATGGCACATGTAAATGTCATTCTTTTCTACTCCTACTGTTGATGATTTGCTGTTTGAATAAAAGCGAACGCACCTTCTGCTTCCAATTTGATATTTTTCCTGAACGCATGGCTTCTATATTGTGAATGTACGTTATAATCAGCCCATTAATCTTTTATCTTTCTCTGTATGCCAACAGAACTTAGATGAGTCCCCACCTGCTGAGCCTTTGATTTGCCACAGTATCATCCTCCTTTTGTTTTATTGAATATTAATAAGGACGATGTCATATCTGCTTTGACCCACCTTTTCCATAATCCGGGTCACGGCACTGCAAATGAGTTTATGGCTAATTCTATCCCAGCAGGAGATCACTATCACCGCAGCCTGAAGGCATACAGAGAAAATAGGGTTATCTCAAACTCTTTGCATGACCGCTTCGGATCCTTTTGATAACATGCAAATCTATGGACATCAGAGAAAAAAGAGAGTGCGATTAAGCACATTTCCTGCTGCAGTGTAGCTTTGTGTGATTGGCAGAACAACACAAGTCCTGTTTTTAATCGTATAAAGGTCTTTGTATGAGCCAACTCCGTACTTATCCCTGACTTTCTTCTGATTGGTCATATTGGGGCTTTTTTGGAGTCATATTAAGCAACGATGATTCAATTTTATTGTAGACTTGAACATTTGGGTAATTATGTGAACATTTTTGGGCACATTTTAACACATTTTTATTTTTACTTTTTTTTTCAATTTATTTTGAATTGCTTATGTATTTATTTTTTAAGTATTTAGTATTATTTTTTTTAGAAATAACGACAAAACCGATTAAGTTTGGGGAGTGCATGATATAAAGTATACAATAAAGTATTTTTTTTTTACAAATCTGTCGATTTTGTGGAATTAATTGTAAATGAATTGCATGCACTTCTTGGTTTTAACCAGCAGTGGCGCCATTGACCAATCCAAACTACTTGTTTGACGTGTGAAGAAGAGCAACGATATTTGTCAATGATATAATTTCCCCATATTAAAATAAAATCCCAAAATGTTCATGTTGCAAGTAAAGTAAGGCCTTCAAAATAAAAGTCCGCCCACAATGTAAAATATGCCACGAGTGCATATTCTGATCAGCCCCGATCATTATTAGTCCATTTCTGCCACGATCCGCCTCCCGGATCTGACATAGTTTTTGTTCTTGAGTCCTTTTGTGTGTTTTGATTATTTTTGGACTCTTACAATCCCTTAGTTTGTGTTTGCACTTCCTGTTTTGGTTACCATGGTTTCTGATTTGTCCCAGCTGCTCTTGTTTTACGCGCACGAGTGTCTTGATTGTTACATTAGTATTTAAGCCTGCATTCTACCTCAGTTCGTCCTGGGTTCGTAATTTGCTACACGCAACAGTCATGTTTGTTTTCTCTAAATCCTTGTTGTTTGCTAGGTTACGTCTTAGCTTCCGTGCGCTCTGCACGTTGATTTTCTTGGACTTTGGACTCTATGCTTGCTAACCATTAGCATTTAGCTTCCCGTGCGTGGGCATGCCATTTCTTTGCTTTTGTCATTTCTATATTAAAACAAGTTCTTACCTACTACCAGAGGTGGGTAGTAACGCGCTCCATTTACTCCGTTACATCTACTTGAGTAACTTTTGGGATAAATTGTACTTCTAAGAGTAGTTTTTATGCAACAAAGTTTTACTTTTACTTGAGTATATTTTTAGAGAAGGAACGCTACTTTTACTCTGCTCCATTTATCTGCAATCAGGTCGCTACTCGCTTCTTTTCTTTTTATCGATCTCTTAATGCACGCTTTGTTTGTTTTGATTTTGTCAGACACGCATTCAAAGTAGGAACTACGCATGCTTGCGTTTCACCAATCACATGCAGTCACTGGTGACGTTGGACCAATTAAACAGAGCCAGGTGGTCACGTGACCGTCACACGTAGAACCCGACATGTTGAAAAACTTATTGGGGTGTTACCATTTAGTGGTCAACTGTACGGAATATGTACTGTACTGTGCAATCTACTAATAAAAGTTTCAATCAATCAACCAATGAATCAAAAGTGTAAAGGAAAAAAGACACTTTTTATTTCAACCGTACTTCCCGTCAAAAGCCTAAAGACTGATCGCCCAGTTCCTGTCTTCACAATAAAAGTGCTGCTCCATCGCGCCTGCGCTAACAAAATAAGAGTCTCCGAAAGCCAGCGCAAACAAACTAGCAAGCTACGGAGTTTGCCGCTAATGTATTTCTTGTAAAGTGTATAAAAACGAATATGGAAGCTGGACAAATAATATGCAAAAAAACCAACGACTTTCATGTGGTATTAGACAGGAAGGAGGAACTTTTTTTCTCCTCCATTTGAAAACCGGGACGTTATCAGCACTACTGTCTGATTCCAATCAATACAAGTCATCAGAATCAGGTAATACACCAACTTTTATTCTTGTCTTCATTAAAGATAGGAATCTATATGTTAAACATGCATGTATATTCATTAAAACACCTTTAACATGTGAACAAAAACCGCAAAATAAATAAATATAAATTATATACTGTATATATAAAGGTATGTATATATATATATCTATATATATACATATATATATATCTATATATATCTATATATATATATCTATATATAGATATATATATATTTAGATATATATATATATATATATATATATATATATATATATATATATATATATATCTATATATATCTATATATAGATATATATATATATATATATATATATATATATATATATATATATATATATATATATATGATGTGTGTATGTATATGTATATATGAGGTTGATCACCTCGACTTGGTCATTTATTAAGTAATTGATAAATGTTGAAAAACTTATTGGGGTGTTACCATTTAGTGGTCAATGGTACGGAATGTGTACTGTACTGTGCAATCTACTAATACCAGTTTCAATCAATCAATCAATGCCTACTGAGCCTATGGTGCTGTTAAGTTATTGTGGCTCAATTTGCCTTAATTTTTTTTTTATTTTAATGTATTATTATTTAATATATAATATTGTTTTAGTTGCTTAAGAGATATTCCTGGCTCTGAATTTGCTTATTGCTATTTTTATGTTTTTGTGCATTTTTTGTTGCTGGAATTATTAAAAGAACAGGGTACTCATCAGTTACTCAGTACTTGAGTAGTTTTTTCACAACATACTTTTTACTTTTACTGAAGTAAATATTTGGGTGACTACTCCTTACTTTTACTTGAGTAATAAATCTCTAAAGTAACTGTACTCTTACTTGAGTACAATTTCTGGCTACTCTACCCACCTCTGCCTACTACCCTGCCTGGTCCGAGTCTTGCAGCATGTGGGGGTGACAACTCACGCATTCAATATGCGCTCCAAAGGTAACAAATTTCCATGGAAAGTGAATGATCAACAAAGCTCAATCAATGCTTTTAATGGCTGATCACAAAAGTGATCACTTGTAGCTCATACATTGCAGCTTGTTCCTTCTGTCGACATATGTGGCTATTGCTAGAAGCTACTGCTAACTGTGTTTGTGTATGCCCATACTCGGTGCGATGTGGCCCCTTTAAGTTATTCCAAGTATTATTAGCCCTGGAAGACTGGTTAAAGAAAATGAAATATTTTGGTATTGTTGCACTGCCTTCCTGTGTTTTCCAACTTACTTGATTTTGAATGGTATTAAATAGTTTACAGCAAAAATATTACTCATATAGACTCAAGAACAGTTTTTTTTTTCCCCTAAAAGCCATAAACAGTCTAAACTCTCACATGCACTGAACTACATTCCAGCCGGTCTGCCTATCCAACAGCTGTATGTGCAATAACCCACACAGTCTACCGTTTTTCTCTAATACAATTTTTACATATATTTTTATTAGAGATGTCCGAAAATGGCTTTTTTGCTGATATCCGATATTCCGATATTGTCCAACTTTTAATTAACAATACCGATATCAACCGATACCGATAGATACGGTCGTGGAATTAACACATTATTATGCCTAATTTTGTTGTGATGCCCCGCTGGATGCATTAAAAAAATGTAATAAGGTTTTTCAAAATAAATCAACTCAAATTATGGAAAAAAGTGTCAACATGGCACTGCCATATTTATTATTGAAGTCACAAAGTGCATTTTTTTTTTTTTTAACATGCCTCAAAACAGCAGCTTGGAATTTGGGACATGCTCTCCCCGAGAGAGCATGAGGAGGTTGAGGTGGGCAGGGTTTGGAAGGGGGATGGCAGGGGGTAATTATTGTAGGGTCCTGGAAGAGTTAGTGCTGTAAGGGGTTCTGTTGTGTTTATGTTATGTTACGGTGTGGATGTTCTCCCGAAATGTGTAAGTCATTCCTGTTTGGTGTGGGTTCACAGTGTGGCACATATTTGTACAGTGTTAAAGTTGTTTATACGGCCACCCTCAGTGTGACCTATATGGCTGTTGCCCAAGTATGTCTTGCATTAAATTGTGTGTGTGAAAAGCCGTACGTATTATGTGATTGGGCAGGCACGCCCCCTATATTGTTTCCTGGGTGGAACTCAGGAGAAATTTGGGAGAATGGTTGCCCCAGGATATTTTTGGGAGGGGCACTGAAATTCGGGAGTCTCCCAGGAAAATCAGGAGGGTTGGCAGGTATGACTAGGAGACGCAACTGCTCTGTACTTCTCCCTACCGTGTACCACTGCGTACAGTGGCGTTTTCAAAAGTCATACATTTTAATTTTTGAAACCATTATTGATAATTTCGGACATTGCATTTTAAAGTATTTGTCGGCCGATAATATTGGCATGCCAATATTATTGGACATCTCTAATTTTTATATTTTATCTTTAATATTTATAATTGTTGTTTTAAACTATCCTGTTTTCTATTGCATGTCCACATCAGAGAAGGAGCTGCTTTTAATCTTACTGTGTATAGTGGCAATAAAAGGCATCCCATTAGTATTGGAATTGCCAATGCAGCCCCGGTAACTACATAGTATTAGATCAATACCCAAATTTGTAGTAGGACCGATTCCTAGTTCCCAAAAACTAAAGTGACTTCCTGGCTGAATATTTACGCCAGTTAGTCAATGGATTATAATTCAATTAAAATATTTACAGTGTACCCCACCTTCCGCCCGATTGTAAGCTGAGATAGCCCCCCGCCACCCCAAAGGGATTAAGCGGTTGAAAATGGTAGGATGGATGGAGTTAATGCATGTTATTGGTATCGGTTGATCTCACTTATGGATGATCAGTATCAAAATTGATGGCATAAAACTCTGATCACCACACAGTTGGTGCCGCTGTAGAAAACGAGCCTTTTGAGGGGAAAAAAAGGTCATAGTTCAGAGTCATAGTCATTGAAAAAAAAAAAAACATGGTGCTTAGTAAACTCTGCAAATTACTTTTCATAGAAGCACCACTACACTAAAAAGTTTGATACAAAAAAAAATAGATAATTGGAAATTAATTCAATCAATCAATGTATATTTATATAGCCCTAAATCACAAGTGCCTCAAAGGGCTGCATAAACCACAACAACATCTTCGGTAGGGCCCACATAAGGGCAAGGAAAAACTCACCCCAGTGGGACGTCGACCATGATGACTATGAGAACCTCCCCCAAGGGGACCGAAAGCAATGGATGTCGAGCGGATCTAACATGATATTGTGAAAGTCCAATCCATAGTGGATCTAACGTAACCTTGGGAATCAAGTCCAAAGTGGATCCAATATAGTAGCGACCGTCCCATCCAAAGTGGAGCCAGCTGGAAACCATCCCAAGCGGAGGCGGATCAGCAGCGTAGAGATGTCCCCAACCGATACACAGGCGAGTGGTCCATCTTGGTTACCGACTCTGGACTAGCGGTCCATCCTGGGTCCCGATTTTGGACAGCCAGTACTTCATCCATGGTCACCGGACCGGACTACCTCCACAAGGGAGTGGGGGACATAGGAGAAAAAGAAAAGAAACGGCAGATCAACTGGTCTAAAAAGGGGGTCTATTTAAAGGCTAGAGTATACAAAGATGAGATTTAAATGCTTCTACTGAGGTAGCATTTTGAACTGTTATCGGGAGGGCATTCCAGAGTACTGGAGCCCGAACGGAAAACGGAAATTAATTAGTTGAAAAAATGATCGATAGATTAAGTGATTCAACAAATTATTGTTTGGTGCAGCTCTAAAAATAGTATTCCCTTAATTCTCCTTTAGTATTTAAATACAAATACAAATGTTGACAATCATCAACATTTCAGCTACAGTATTTTTTTTAATTATAATAAAACACTGTCCTTTAAAATAAAAGACAGATAATTGTTTAATATATTAGTGTATCGTGTCAAAGCACTTTAAGTACATTGATGGTAGAAAAGCGCTATACAAGTCCAACCCGTTTCCCATTTAATTGTTGATCCAAACAAATATTAAAATGTCCAGCCCTAATTGTATCTTCAGTGTTAAATGGGTGTGACACTGTTGGCAGTTAGTGTGTGTGTGCCACTTACACAATGTCGGGGGTAATTAAGCATTATCCCGGGGATCAGTGTCTTTATGCGTGTTGTTGTTTCATGTAATAAATGTCATGTATGCATGGCATCACATGTGCTTCGTTAACAGCCTGACACTAACTGCTGAGCATCATCGCTGCCTCCCAGCAATGAGCCGGCATCTGTTAATGACACCAGCATTTAGCTCACATCATCACATAGATCACATGTGTACGCTCATTAAGGTCTAACCACCAGCTGCACTGGTACTTTACTGTTGGGTTTTATATCTGTCAAGAGTCCTTTTGTTTTATCGGCAAGGCGGTAAAAATAAACGTTATCAGTCTTAGTCTTTTAATGGCCCTTTATTATGCCCGCAGTGCTTCCGCAATAGTGTATTTAAAGTGTGCAGGCCAAAATCTAGCCCTAAAGCTGAAATTTAGACTGTTAAGAAGGTCATTTTAGTCACTTTGTGTCTGTCCACACTTGTCTGTGTGGCTCCAAAAAGCACTGATGTGCCCTGTGTTTACTTTTTACAAAACCCAAAACCAGTGAAGTTGGCACGTTGTGTAAATTGTGAAAAAAAAAACAGAATACAATGATTTGCAAATCCTTTTCAACCCATATTTAATTGAATACAAGACAAGATACCTAACGTTCAAATTGGTAAACGTTGTTGTTTTTTGCAAATATTAGCTCTATTGGAATTTGATGCCTGCAACATGATTCAAAAAAGCTGGCACAGGTGGCAAAAAAGACAGAGAAAGTTGAGGAATGCTCATCAAACACTTATTTGGAACATCCCACCGGTGAACAGGCTAATTGGGAACAAGTGGGTACCATGATTGGGTATAAAAGCAGCATCCATGAAATGGTCAGTCATTCACAAACAAAGATGGGGCAAGGGTCACCACTTTGTGAACAAATGTGTGAGCAAATTGTCTAACAGTTTAATAACAACATTTCTCAACAAGCTATTGCAAGGAATTTAGGGATTTTCCCATATACGGTCTGTAATATCATCAAAAGCTTCAGAGAATCTGGAGAAATCACAGCACGTGAGCGGCATACCTGTGACCTTCAATCCCTCAAGCGGTATTGCATCAAAGAGCGACATCAGTGTGTAAAGGGTATCACCACATGGGCTCAGGAACACTTCAGAAAACCACTGTCAGTAACTACAGTTAGTCGCTACATCTTTAAGTGCAAGTTAAAACTTTACTATGCAAAGCCATTTATCAACAACACCCAGAAACGGCACTGGCTTCGCTGGACCCGAGCTAATCTAAGATGGACTGATGCAAAGTGGAAAAGTGGTCTGAAGAGTCCACATTTCAAATTGCTTTTGGAAACTGTGGACATTGTGTCCTCTGGAACAAAGAGGAAAATAACTATCCGGATTGTTATAGGCCCAACGTTTAAAATCCAGTATCTGTGATGGTATGGGGGTGTATTAGTGCCCTAGGCATGGGTAACTTACACATCTGTGAAGGCACCATTAATGCTGAAAGGTACATACAGGTTTTGGAGCAACATATGTTACCATCCAAGCAACGTTACCATGGAAGCCCCTGCTTATTTCAACAAAAAAATGTCAAGCCACGTGTTACAACAGTGTAGATTCATAGTAAAAGAGGAAAACAGCTTTATAAAACTCAAACTCCCACAGGTGTCCCACCGACTAATTTATTTCAAGATGTGTAGTGAAGCCTTTTCCCCAAAAATGTTTGCAAAGTCATAGGTGTATACAGGGGGTGACCTCTTTTGGCTGTCTTGTCCATAAATCCTTTCTCATAACTTCAAAAGTGGACTCTTGTGTGGCGGATGATGGTTTTTCTCACCTTTAATGCTCATTGAGGCAGCTTTTGTAAACCTTTGATGAACATTTTGCCACGGTTTTTGTGAATCATCTTGGTTATTGTACGTATTATTCTCCATATTCCAGTGCGCAAACAAAGAATCCCACACTTTGGTAACCCAGTCTGTGCTTTGTTTTACTTTTCACAGGACCAAAAAAAGTTGCAAGTGTGAACACTTTAATAAAAAAAGTAGGAACATACTATTGAATTCAATAAAGAAAATGCAGCAAAGTACAAAGGTAGTGTCCGCGTGGCTCTCCTTTGCGCTCATCTGCGTTTTCGCCACTATGACATCCCTTGCCAGTTACCAACCCCATTGTCTTAGTTCCTCTCTCTCTGTCCACACTCTGTCCCTTTTATTTGTCCAAAATCTTAACCCAACCGGTCGAGCCTGGAAATGGGTACCAAAAAGCGGTTCAAAAATGGACCGGTGCCCACTTAAATGGTAGTAACAAGACCAAAAAAGGACGCTATCTGTTGCGATCAGCTGCTCGGATCTTCACAGTTTGTTGTTTTGTTTCCATTTTTGTATATCTCTCCGTCTGACTCCTTATTTCCTGTTTGCTTTGTCACCATGGTAGCTTATTAGTTCACCTGCTCCTCGTTTTCGACGCACACCTGTTTCTATTTTGATTACTGCCTTATATAAGCCTGCCCCTTTTGTTTGTTCTGCCTGGGTTCCTAATTTGCCTTAAAGCAACATTCACGACTGGTTCTTACACATATGTATATCCTCGCTAGCTTTTCACGCTTAGTCTTTGTTTTATTCCAGCTCTTACGCTGATGTATTGTTTTTCCTTTTTGTGTGCCTTCGTGCCAGTCTTAGTTTTTCTGTTTTCTCTTCCTAGCTTTTATGCTAGCGTCCTTGGTTTGTTATTTTTGTTCGTAGCCTCCTTTTGTTAAGTTTAATAAATCATTTAAACTTACCATTGCTGTGTTCATGCCGAAGCATCCACGAAGGGACAAATTCGGCATCACTATGCCCACCAATCGTAATACTATCCGTGCTTTCATTCCACTGCTAAGTCAATGCTAGCTCAGCAACCTGCAAAATGTTTATTGTGCGAGCAATTTTTTGTCAGTAAAAAAGCGTTCCAATTAACGCCACTATCATATAACGGCGTTACTAACGAGTAATATAATTGATTACTTTTACGTACGTTACATTGCTGTTATCGAGACGTTTGATGTAGTGTAGCTCACTGTTTTTGATGTGATTCTGTCAGCAAGGCCGCATCAGAAGAACAGCAAGTTGTTTTTTACTAAATTATGTTGGAAACCCCAAATCAATCAATCAATCAATCAATCAATCAATCAATCAATCAATCAATCAATCAATCAATCAATGTTTATTTATATAGCCCTAAATCACAAGTGTCTCAAAGGGCTTCACAAACCACAACGACATCCTTGGTACAGAGCCCACATAAGGGCAAGGAAAAACTCACCCAGTGGGTCCCGATATATATTCAACATATATCGGGAAAAATATCCAAATCCATTGCTATTCTTTATAAAGTAAGACACATGCAAAATGAGAAATGTCCGCACATGTTATATTATTATTTTATTTTTCTATATCTAACATATGGAACAAAATAATTAACCTTCAAAAAAGGCTAATTAGAGTAATACACAAAGTGTGCTACTATGAACCTACCAATCCATTATTCATAAATTTTAATGTGCTAAAATGTTCAGATATTCCATCCATCCATCCATTTCTACCGCGTATTCCCTTTGGGGTCGCGGGGGGCGCTGGTGCCTATCTCAGGTATAATCGGGCGGAAGGCGGTGTACACCCTGGACAAGTCGCCACCTCATCGCAGTGTTCAGATATTGTGTTTTTAAAAACAATGGAAATTGTGTTTCGAGTAAAGAACAACAGCCTTCCAGCTTGTATTCTTAGGTTTGATCAATTAAGAGGAGGAAACTATAATTTATTTTTGAATTATGTAAAGTAAGAACAAATAGAAAATACAAATGTATTTCAGTTTTAGGAGTTAAATGGTGGAACGAGCACAGTGGTGAGTTGAAGACATGTCGTTTTTTGTTAAGGTTTAAGAAAGCCTTGGAAGGTGAAATAATGGAAAAGTTTAAAATATAGTAACTATTACTTTCATCCCATATATTTCTTTGATCATTGATGTTACAGGCAATCTTATTTTCAGTGAATGTAAAGGATAGGCAAATATAAGCCTTGGCTTCAGCCTATTCCTTTCTCAGTCTTTCTTTTTCTTATTGTGTGTATGACTGTTAATGTGTATAAAATGTGCTGTTAAATTGATCACACAAAACTAATTTCATTTCACTTCAAAGCAACAAGCAGCACCATACTAAAATAAACGTGATATCAAAAGGAAGGAGGCAACATCACACAGCAAACAACGTGTAATTACACGCACGCGTTGCTCACGACTACTTGGCGGCAATAATGAACAACAAATCAGTGATTGAAGTGACAAGCTTGCAATCCTACGATACCCTGTTTGCGGACAAGGAGACAATAGCCATCGACGCACATTCAAACACCCCGGTGAAAAGATCAAACAGAGCTGCTGTTACTGCCTGCAAACTGCGAGTTTGTGCTAACAAACACAGCTGAGCTACTCTTGTCGTGGCACTGATGTCACATGCTACTTATCAACAGGCATTGACTCTTAAAGTCACAAACACACACTCTGGTTTTGTCATGATCTGGGGTCCGGATCATGTTTTTGTTATGTTCTGTTAGTTTTGGACTCTTGTAGTTCCTGTTTGACACCTGGGTTTGTTTTAGTTACCACGGGGACCTGTGATCATGCTGTCACGACATGGCTTTCGCAGCTTACTGCGAGGTTTGGTCGCCCAGAATGGACTATTCTGGACAGGACTTGCAGGTAGGTACATATTTACAGTATTAATCAAATAATTTTACAAATCACAAAAGACAGGAATCAAACAAAAGGAAAGCGTGCCGTTTGCTCGAGAGGCTGAAGAACAAAAAACTTAATGCAGGAAACATAGACGCTAACACTTAGCATGAACTATGGACATTGCGAACTTATCAAACTGTGGCATGAAATAAACGAGACTTACGTAGTCCAGGCATGAGGCAAACAACTAGCATAACTATGGCATGGAACAACTAATGACGCCAGGACGACTGACCGGCAAAGGCAGGCTTAAATAGTTTTCTGATTAGATGAAGGTACGCGTCCCGGACACCAGAGGCAGGCAAAAATCATAAGTCGTCATAGTAACTAAAACAAACCCTGGTGTCAAACAGGAACTAAAAGAGTCCAAAATTTACAGAAGATAACAAAAACATGATCCGGACCCCGGATCATTACAGGATTCATGAAACATCTCACCTCTATATGCCAGATATTTTAAATGTTCCTTTGAGGTAACACAATAAATTATTTTCCTGGTAATTAATTACATTTATTTAAGAGTACCGTAGTTTTCAAACTATAAGGCGCACTTAAAATCATTTCATTTTCTCAAAAATCTGCACTGCGCCTTATAACACACTGCGCCTAATGTACGGATTAATTGTGCTTGTGCTTAAAGACTTCGAAGCAATTTTATTTGGTAAATGATGTAAAGATAAGTGTGACCAGTCGAAGGCATTCACACATAAGAGATACATATGGACTGCAAGTTGACGCATGTTCAATAAGTGACGCTAGCAAGTACCAATAAGCAAGCAACACCAAAACGTTGATGTTTTATTGAGAATATAGAAGTATATATAGTGCTCAAAAATCTGCTGAAATGTTTTAGTAAGACTGGTAAGCTAATAGGCCACAACGCTTGATGGATTGACCTTGGTCAGACGTACTGTGCTTCAACTTGTATTTTGGTGTGTTTTTATTGAAAACAGTGGTGGTCAACCAAGCCAAGATGGCTGTTGTGCAGCAAGCAGTGTGTAAACTCTCTGAGAACGCAAAGAGCTGAGGAAAGCAGACATGAGCAAAAAAATCCAACTATGCAATGTAATAGATCCCTATACTAAATCAAAAAAAGATTTGTCGAGCGATATCAAGGTTTATACGTCGTTGGAGTTCCCAGACATATTGAAATATCTTGTGCTCTGAACATTATTTTACACAACAAAACAGATGGAAACTTGGAAAAGGATGGAGGTCTACAACTTCTTTGTGTGAGGCTGGGTCAAGGAAACAGTTATCTAGACTCTACCGGATAATTATGCATTGTTTTTGATTGGGTAAGGTTGCATTTCATGATTTAACTTCACGTCTACTGATGTTTGCTGCATTTTACAAGTAGCGTGTTTTTCTCTGTCTTTATCAAACTATAACTATAAATGTCAACATTGTGTAAGGGGCGCCGGAAGTTGGTGAACTCGTCAGCAATCCTGTTCTGTCTCTCTGTAATGTTTGTCTGATCTTGAATGGGATTGTGCTGAACATTTTTATTTCCCCTTGGGGATTAATAAAGTATTTCTGATTCTGATTATGTATTTGCTGAAAGCTTCATTTATGATTGCTGCCTTTGGTGAAAACTTTTGCTCACATTGGCTTTCATTGATTGGACTGAATTGGTGCTTTCTGAAAAACATGTAGCAAAAATGTGTTTTAAAAATTACAGATACTATCAAAATAATACCCAAGTGAGAAATTAAAAACATTAAAAGTATATCAAACAAAGTCATCCCTGCTAAATTGTGCATTCTTTCACTCTGCTTCTTGGACTGGAGTGCGTGCCGTTTTTTTCGTCAGTGTTTTCTAAAATGTTGCACTCCTCCATCCTCCTTGATTACTTCTCGAGGCACTGTGAAGAAATGTTTATCCTTTTTATAATTTGAACATTTCGTACAGCCAAAAACAACACAAACATAGAAATCTCAGGGCGTTCAATCGATCGCAACTGGACTGTTTGGTTTGTCTTAGAAGACGTTTCATTACTCATCCCAGTAGGCTTCATCAGTTTGTGCTCATAGACTTAGTTTGGTCGGATATAGTCCAGCGTCTGTTGCCAAAACTCCAAATATTTGTGTGCCTGGGTAAGGATGGTTTCGTCATATCATAGTGAGACAACCAACTGCTTAAAAGCGAACAGTCAATCCTAACCGTCAGAACCATACAACAATTGTTGAAGTTGAATATTCCCTGGTTAGCATTGAGGTATTGTGTGGCAGAACAATTGCTGTGGATCGACTACTATCAGTGGGTATGGTCGGTAATACAATGCCCGATTGATGGCTTCTGACTTTTGTAGAGTTTGTAAGTACTCAATGGTTCTTATCTTGTATTCTTCCCGGGTCCTGACTTGGAACAGCTAGCGCGTCCTCCACGGAAACTGATCCGTGGCCACCTGACAACCTCTCCACACAGGAGAGGGCAGATCAACTGGTCTAAAAAGGGGTATTTTCAAAGGCTAGAGTATACAAAATACTTGTATGACTTAAATGCTTCTATTGAGGTAGCATCTCTAACTGTAGGGCATTCCCGAGTGCTGGAGCACAAATAAAAATCGCTCTATAGCCCGCAGACTTTCTTGTGGCTCTGGGAATCACTAATAAGCAGGAGTTCTTAGATCACCCACTACATGCTCACTAATCGTACACACATTTCTATAGTATGCACTAATGTTGTCCCGATACCAATATTTTGGTACTTTTTGATACTTTTCTTAATAAAGGGGACCACAAAATAATTGCATTATTGGCTTTATTTTATCAAAAAATCTTAGGCTAAATTAAACCTATGTTTTTTATTGCAAGTTTATCCTCAAATTAAATAGTGAACATGCAAGACAACTTTTCTTTTAGTAGCAAGTTAGCAAAACAATACTTCTAATTAAGCTGCTGACGTATGCAGTAACATTGTATCATTTATCGTTTTATTACTTTGGCAACATTATTAGGGACAAGTGCAGACTTGCCAACCCTCATGAATTTTCCGGGAGACTCCGGAAATTCAGCGCCTCTCCCGAAAACCTCCCAAAATTCAGGTGGAGTTGGAGGCCACACCCCCTCCAGCTCCATGCGGATCTGAGTGACGTGTATATAGAGCATGCCTGCCCAATGACGTTATAACTGTAGAATGATTGAGGGCGAGTTCTTGGTTTCTTATGTGGGTTTATTGTTAGGCAGTTTCATTAACGTCCTCCCAGCGTGGCAACAACACACAACAACAGCAGTCCGTTTTCGTCTAACGTAAAGCAGATCGTCTGCCAAACAGCAATGTTGTGATACTCCTAAACAGGACAATACTGCCATCTACTGTACATGCATATGGTTATAAATACAAGGGTGGACAATTCAACCCTCAAATCAACAATGAGTAGATGAGTGTTATGTGTGTGTAAATGTGTAAATAAATGAACACTGAATTCAAGTATTTATTTTATTTATATATATATATATATATATATATTAACATATATATATATATATATATGTATATATATATATATATATATATATATATATATATATATATATATATATAGCTAGAATTCCCTGAAATTCAATTATTTCTTTTATATATATAAATGGGTTGTACTTGTATAGCGCTTTTCTACCTTCAAGGTACTCAAAGCGCTTTGACACTACTTCCACATTTACCCATTCACACACACACATTCACACACTGATGGAGGGAGCTGCCATGCAAGGCGCCAACCAGCACCCATCAGGAGCAAGGGTGAAGTGTCTTGCTCAGGACACAACGGACGTGACGAGGTTGGTACTAGGTGGGATTTGAACCAGGGCCCCTAGGGTTGCGCACGGCCATTCTCCCACTGCGCCACGCCGTCCCTAGGGCTGGGCAACTATTAAAAATTTTAATCGAAGTTAATCGCACTATTTCTCTGATTAATCGCGATTAACTGCATTGTATACGCAAAGCCCAATAATGAATTCAAAAGTAGTGTGTAGTGCACCTTGTTTGGAATATTCCCCCACATGAACAAAAGCGCCAAAACATTTGTTGTGCAAACACAATTTAAATCAGTCCTTGTTAAACAGTAGCAGTTAAATAGCATATTTTATGAAAATCAACTCAAAAAATATAAATACAAACATTTAAGCTTATTACTACCACTGCCAGGGTATTTAAGTTATCATGTTTGTTATGGAAAATAAATATAATCTACATACAAATCTCTGAGCCACAATCATAACATATGCACAGGCAATTTTTGAGGTAACTGCAGAATTTTTTTTTTTTTTTTTTTATCAGGGATCTTATGTTTAAAAAAACTATATTATAGGTAGTGAGCTGTTTTAGGGAATTTTTGATCAAATTATCCGTAGTAGCAATATTAATAATGTTGTGTTTATTCTGCGTAGTGCACTTAAAATAATTATGACCATATCTAGGAATTGATATGATGGGAATTTTCCAATTGTTTGCTTGGTGCTTTGATAAACTGAACGCATCATATACATGGTACTATATTGTGACGTTATGAGCCAGGGAATAAAATAACTACCCTACCCAGCATGCAACAGGAGTGACGAGCATGCGCGGTAGCCCGGTATAGGTTGTGTCGCCATGAGGGCATCTTCTATGTTGTGATATGCACACTCTGAAAGCAAACGTTAAGAACTCAGCCAATACGCCTCGTCTGCATTATTCATAAATAGACAGACAACACATATACTCTGCTGCTTCACAGGCCGCTGGATGTAGCCGGCAAAGTATTCCCATGCTAGCTAGCCGGTCTAGCAAGTACGCGTCATTTAGTCCAAAACGGCCCGATCTATCCACATCCAGAATTGTCTGGCGGTCGTAAGTGATCCCGGAGTGACCACGCTGTAAGCCAGCCATGAAATTTGCAGAATTGTCCAGTATTTTTGCCAAATGTTCCATCTTTACCAAGAGCCCCTCGACGCCGGAAGACGCCATCTTGTTAAGAGAAGGCGTTAACAAAATAAAAGCATGTAAACAACATACGCAAATGTGCGATAAAATAATTGTCGGCGTTAATAGATTGATGAGTTAACTCATAATTAACGCACTAATTTGCCCACCCCTAATATATATATATATATATATACATAGCTAGAATTCACTGAAAGTCAAGTATTTCTTATATGTATATATATATATATATATATATATATATATATGTATATACATATATATATATATATATATATATATATATATATATATATATATACATATATATATATATATATATATATATATATATATATATATATATATATATATATATATATATATATGTATATATATATGTACATGAAATACTCGACTTGGTGAACCTAGCGGTAAATATAGAATAGAATAGAATAGAATAGAATTTACTTTATTGATCCCTGGGGGACATTCAGCACCACAGTTCGCTCACAATAAACAATGATAATAATAAATAATACAATATATTTAATATATTATATGTAATATATGAATAATATAAATATACTCCTCCCCTATTAACCACGCCCCCAACTACGCCCCTCCCCTGTCACGCCCCCGCCCCGCCCCTGACCATGCCCCCCACCTCCCGAAATCGAAGGTTTCAAGGTTGGCAAGTATGGACAAGTGGTAGAAAAAAATATTCATTGAATGTGTATGTTGTCTGTCTATCTGTGTTGGCCCTGCGATGAGGTGGTGACTCGTCCAGGGTGTACCCCGCCTTCCGCCCGATTGTAGCTGAGATAAGCGCCAGTGCCCCCCGCGACCCCAAAAGGGAATAAGCGGTAGAAAATGGATGGCTGGATGGATTGTTCATTTACTGTTAATAGCAGCTTACTTTCTCTTTTAACATGATCGATCTACATTTCTGTTAAAATGTAATAATCACTTATTCTTCTGTTTTTTAATACTTTGCATTAGCTTTTAGATGATACCACTAATTTGGGTATCAATCTGATACCTAGTAGTTACAGGATCGTACATTGGTCATATTTAAAGTCCTCATGTGTCCAGGGACGTTTTTCCTGACTTTATAAACATAATATGAACTTAGAAAATAAGAAAAACAATTTTTTAATGCTTAAAAATATTGACTTAATCATAGTAGTATCGACTAGATGCGCTCTTCTATATGTTATCATTACAGTGGATGTTAGGTGTAGAGCTCCCAATAGCGTTTGTTTACATTAATGTATGGCGTCATTTGCGGTGACGCCGGTGAGCTACGGTGTGTAGTGAAGCATGTTCAGCTATTCCTTGTACTGCAGGGATGATACTTGTAAGAAACTTACCTTATTTGTCACCTTGGAGGCGAGGATTAATGATTTAGAAGTAGCTAAAACACTGCAAACTGCGGATGGACGTTAGCCGCTTGCTAGCTAGCCATGTCTTAAAGCACCTCTTCTTGTGGGCGTCTCAGTGTTATAACTTCACCTTCATCTTTACTTTTTAAGCCAACATGTGTCCGTTCTCCCTTTTCTCTCTTCACAATGTGTCTGCTCGTAAGTACTCTATGATTGTGAAGTGAAGTGAATTATATTTATATAGCGCTTTTCTCAAATGACTCAAAGCGCTTTACATAGTGACACCCAATATCTAAGTTACATTTAAACCAGTGTGGGTGGCACTGGGAGCAGGTGGGTAAAGTGTCTTGCCCAAGGACACAACGGCAGTGACTAGGATGGCACAAGTGGGAATCGAACCTGAAGCCCTCAAGTTGCTGACACGGCCACTCTACCAACCGAGCTATGCCGCCCCTGTGCTTTGTTGTACATGCTCCTCTGCTCGTAAACCAGCAATGACACGACGTGACGACAACTTTGTAGTGGGTACTTTTTATTGTAGTGCCGAATATGATTCATTAGTATCGCGGTACTATACTAATACCGGTATACCACACAACCCTAATATGCACACGCTGTTTAGCACGTGGTATTTGCAGCATAGTACATCAGGGTCAATGTTTTACATAACATAAAATGAATACTCATGATTAGAAATCATGATTTCAACACTGATAAAAAATAAATGTGATTATTATTTTGGCTATTATCGTTCAGCCCTAAGTTAAACTTTTCCTTATGTTTTGTGATCATATTTTAGGTTGTCTGAAATGGAATTAAAGGATTCACCTTATTTCATATGGGACACATTTGGTTTTCGTACGATAAATCTTTTTGTGACTTTTTGGAAGGAAAATTGAGCTACCGCTGTATTGCTGTATTAAAAAGTCAATTTTGTATAATACGGCAACTTTATGATTCATAGACCTGGGTTGGTTCTGACCTCATGGACAGAGAGCTCGGGCACCAGGTTCATTTGTATCCATCTTAAACATTTCACTTGGACTCTGCTTTTGTAATACAAAGTCTGATGCCAACAGCTGGTCCAAAATGAAGCAATATTAAAGCAATTCCAACTGTACCCGCTCTGAAATCGGGCCACGGCCGAAAGTAATACCAGAGCAGAATAGATCACTTTTCTACCATCTAAAGATGAAATAGACCTCATAAACGAGCCTGAATGATAACTGATGTATGGTAAATGATAGAGGGAAAAGATAATGTAGGAAATTGCGGACAGTCTGCAGACCGAATCAGTTCATTTCGGGGAAGTACTGAAAGGTACAGTCTGTTCCTTCTCCTGCAGATTTGCAATTAAATCTCACACCAGTTAGTGCTGGGGGGCTTCACGGTGGCAGAGGGGTTAGTGCGTCTGCCTCACAATACGAAGTTCCTGCAGTCCTGGGTTCAAATCCAGGCTTGGGATCTTTCTGTGTGGAGTTTGCATGTTCTCCCCGTGAATGCGTGGGTTCCCTCCGGGTACTCCGGCTTCCTCCCACTTCCAAAGACATGCACCTGGGGATAGGTTGATTGGCAACACTAAATTGGCCCTAGTGTGTGAATGTGAGTGTGAATGTTGTCTGTCTATCTGTGTTGGCCCTGCGATGAGGTGGCGACTTGTCCAGGGTGTACCCTGCCTTCCGCCCGATTGTAGCTGAGATTGGCGCCAGCGCCCCCCGTGACCCCGAAAGGGAATAAGCGGTAGAAAATGGATGGATGGATGGACCAGTTAGTGCTAATGTGACATAGGATGCACCCAGGAAAGGGAAGAAGGGAGGAGAGAGAGGAGACAACTTCCTTATTGCTCCGTTACGGTGCTTTTCAGCAACACGGCACATGGTCACTTCCCCTTCCTCGCCGCCTGGTCCGAATTAAACCTGAGTGTGAAAATGTCGGGGAGCGGAGGAGAGGAGTAAGGAGGACAGATTGATTGGGCCGGCCAGGAGACAGCTGCTGATGAAGGCCTCTCCTAGACAGATGGATACATCCTCGCTGCTATAAGCCCTTCTGCCTAATCCACCTCAAATTTCCCTCTGATTGCTTCTAAATTGCCTTCTCCCATAGTTCTGATTCCGTAGTGTCAACTCCTTCACACTGAGAATGATGTCTAGCTTGGTGTGTGTGTTTGTGTGTGTGTGTGTGTGTTTGTGTGTGTGTGTGTGTGTTCTTGTATTCCAACCCTTCCTGAGACGTCAACAAGGAAAAGTAGCTTCCATAAGAGGAGGTGTGAACAAGTTAGGACAAAAATGATGGTCCCAGTACGGAAAACCATTGCATCTAATAGAGAATGTCTCATTTGCAACCCCGTGGTGACATCTATCAAAACTAGGGTGGTCCCAAAAGGAGGGGGGTTTTCGAATTGGCTGTGTGTCGGTTTTAAAAGTGCTCTCCCTCTGTTTAACATGTAAAATAAAAAGTGTGCGTAAGAAATTGAAATGCGCCCCCCTTGGCCAAAATTAATTTAAAATTGATAAATGAATACGTATTTAGAGACATATAACTTGAAGTAAATATTGACGATTAAAAAACAATGACAAACAAAATAAAAACTTTTTTTTTTAAATAACTAAAAGCATTTTTTTTTTTCTCACAATTTGTCGACTTCTTTCTTATGAAATTGGGAACAATTTCTCATAATCTTTCTGTTTCTGTAATTATGCAATATTCTCTCATAAAAGTATTACTTTTTTATGTAAAATTATTACTTTTTAATGTCATATAAAAGTCTGACCTTTATCACAATATTGCCAATTTTTTTTTGTTGTTTTTGTAAAATAGCAACATATTTTGAGTAACATTCCGATTGTTTTGTAAAATTATGCCTAAATGTTAAAGATTTCTTATAAAATTGTGACTTTTGTTGAGTAAAATTACAACTCTTTTCATAAAATTGCCTAACATTTAAGCTTTTTCTTGTAAACTTTTGACTGTTATTGAGTAAAAATCCAACTTGTATTATAATATTGCACAAAAGTTCAGTTTTTCTTGTAAAATGTTGATTCGCGTTGTGTAAAATAATGACTTTTATTATAATACTGCCAAAATTCATAGTTTTTCTTCTGAAATTGTAACCTTTTTCCTGTGAAATTCCAACTAATTTTTCACAACAAGCTTTTTTATATCATAGTATATTAATAATCTATATATATCTAGAAAGGGTGGTCATAAAGAAGAAGGCATTATTCGGAGGTTTCAAGAAGGTAAAAAATACAAGAATGTGTGTATGTGTGTGTGTGTGTGCGTGTGTGTGCGTGTCCATTCCCTCATAAAACCAGTCTCTGGACTTGTCATTAAAATGCATTATCATCCTGCTGTGTCAAGAGAGGAGACAAATAGTCTCTCCCTCCGCCTGCTATCTGACGCTCTCATTCTTATTCTCCCTTTCATATACTCCCTGACTTCATCTCCTCAGGGGGATGAGGGATGTGAGGGTCTCCTCTTTCTTTATTTTTTCTTAATTACATATACAATTCTCACTGTCTTAACTTCTCCGGACAACCGTCATGTCTCGCTCAGTTACTATGCTTTTTGAGGCCCTAAACAGAATGTTGCTTAGGTCTTTAAAGGCCTACTGAAACCCACTACTACCCACCACACAGTCTGATAGTTTATATATCAATGATGAAATATTAACATTGCAACACATGCCAATACGGCCTTTTTAGTTTACTAAATTACAATTTTAAATTCCCCAGGAGTTTCGTCTTCGAAACGTCGTGTAATGATGACGTGTACGCAAAACATCATGGGTTTTAAGGAAATATGAGCGCTGCACACACACACAGCTAAAAGTCGACTGCTTTAACGGCATAATTATACAGTTTTTTGGAGATCTGTGTTGCTGAATCTTTTGCAATTTGTTCAATTAATATTGGAGGAGTCACAGTAGAAAGATGGAGTTGGGAAGCTTTTGCCTTTAGCCACACAAACACACGGTGATTCCTTGTTTAAAATTCCTAGAGGTGAAACTTTCCTATGGGTCAAAGCGCGGTCAAGAGAACATGGATCCCGACCCCATGTCAACCAGCAGGTTTCGGTGAGAAAATTATGGTTAAAGAGTCAGTTCTTACAGGAGAAAAGCTGAGCTTGTGCCGTCCATAGCTGCCGTCGACTCCCCTGAGACACTGCGCGTCAACACACCCGTGGAGACACACCTCCGACTATCTGGTAATATTAAACTCACTAAAACACTAGCAACATAATAGAAAGATAAGGGATTTCCCAGAATTAACCTAGTACATGTGTCTAAAAACATCGGAATCCGTCCCAATGCATCGTGTTTTTTTTTTGGTTTTTTTTCTAATCCGTCGCTATCAATATCCTCAAACACAAATCTTTCCTCCTCGCTCAAATTGATGGGGAAATTGTCGTTTTCTCGGTCCTAATAGCACTTTTTGTTGGAGGCTCACATTAAAAACAATGTGAATATGTGAGGAGCCATCAAACATGTAACATCATCGTCTGCGACTTCCGGTAGAGGCAGGGCTTTTCTCCAGTTGCGAACTTTATCGTGGATCTTCTCTACTAAATCCTCTCCGCAAAAATATGTCAATATCGCGAAATGATCAAGTATGACACATAGAATGGACCTGCTAGCCCCGTTTGAATAAGAAAATCTCATTTCAGTACGCCTTTAATACTACTCGTGTAACTCACTTGGGGCTAACGGGCGGACTGTAACAGGGCCAGCTTCTGGCAAAAGCACTCAGGGCTGTTGTTAAGGGCCACAACCACATGACTATGGGGGCCAGTTATTCAGTATCTAATATCTAATCATCATTCTGATAATCAGGGCCTTTGCTGGAGGAGGACCCCCAACAATAAGGAATAAAGAAATAATAAAATAAAAAAAATGAAATATGTGGAGACAAAAAAAATATATATATATATATATATATATATATATATATATATATATATATATATATATATATATATATATATAGGTATATGCACTTTGGGCACCCCTGATATATATATATATATATATATATATATATATATGTATATATATATATATATATATCAGGGGTGCCCAAAGTGCGGCCCGGGGGCCATTTGCGGCATGCAGCTAATTGTTCACCGGCCCCCCACACATTCTGGAAATGCTATTGCAAGAATAAAAAAGAAAATTAAAAATATTGGAATGAGGTGAAATATATCGAGAAAAAGTTGCAATTTTGACACATACAGCAGCTGCCATGCATGGGTTTTTTTTGTTCTTTTGTCTTTATTTTACCATGTAAAAAACATCTTTACGATAAATTGATTAACGTGGACCCCCACTTAAACAAGTTGAAAAACTTATTGGGGTGTTACCATTTAGTGGTCAATTGTACAGAATATGTACTGTGCTGTGCAATCTACTAATAAAAGTTTCAATCAATCAATTATTTATTTTTAGTTTTTTTGCCATTGCTCAAAAGAAATGACAAAATAATCCATGTTGTAATTAATTATTTTCAAAGCTCCATATAGTTCAAAGATTTCACTTTAAAATGTTTTATGTGGTAAATATTGCGTATATTGTGTAGTTGCCATGTAAAAAAACGTAAACCTTTTCTTTGACAAAAGAGCATAAAACAAACAAAATAATAGTTTAAATGTAAAATCAACAGATATATCTGAAGTTGATCTCGTAATATAAGTGTTGAAAGTAAAAAAAAAAAAAAAAAAAAAAAATGTATCACTTTATGAGTGGGGCACATTTTGTATCCCAAATAAATTTAGTGGTATTTTATTTATCTTTTCACTGTGATTACTCAAAAAAAATAAATAATTAAAATCAATGGTGTCCTGCATTATTGATCTTTTAGGGCTCTAATGAATAAATACTGCCTATTTCAGTTTTACTATAAAAACATTTTTTTTTTCGACAGAAAAGCCATACAACCTTTTTTTTTATATAGAGATTTACTATAAGTGTTAAATAAAAAATAATAATTACAGTTTGACTTAGTTTTAACATTTTAATAACTGAGACCCCTAAAGGTAAAATACATTTTAAAAATCTATATATTTTGTTATGCTTTGAAAATGAAAAATATCAAAATGGCCCCCGCATGCTTTAATTTTTCCATGTGTGGCCCTCGGTGGAAAAAGTTTGGACACCCCTGTTATATATATATATATATATATATATATATATATAGGTTGATTGGCAACACTAAATGGTCCCTATTGTGTGAATGTGAGTGTGAATGTTGTCTGTCTATCTGTGTTAGCGCTGCGCAGAGGTGGCGACTTGTCCAGTGTGTACACCGCCTTCCACCCTAATCCAGCTCGAGCACCCCCCCCCCCGCAAATCCGAAAGGGACAAGCGGTAGGAAATGGATGGATGGATGGGCTTCTGAATGGATGTTTTAGCGACGCTGCGAAACCATACTAAAATGATTACAAAGGACGTGTTGACTCACTGCCTGAAAAGAAGTTGAGCAGGAACACCTGCACAACATGACGACCACGTTGAAGTGACCGGTCGCCATGATCATGCGCCCCCTAGAGGCCGTGGCCCTAAGCGAGAGCACAGTGTTAATGCCAGGGGCTGGCCCCTGAACTGAAATCTGATTTGTTTCCCACTCATCTATCACGAGACCTTTCACCGCTCCCATTAATACAGCGTGGCGGAAAAATGGACGGAGGTGGTACGGACAGACGTATTGCGAGACAAACCCAAAAGAAGCACACGTCGTAAGATGCCGGGAGAAAGGTCACGTAAAGAGACAAACAAAGTAGGACGGACATTGAGGTAGAATAGATGGGGAGAATAAGATTGAGAGGAAGAGAAAGCGATAACAGAGAAGGAGCAGAGAAGATTGCATTTTAGAATTACTGGCCAACACCTAACAATTTATGCCCTCATGCGGTGCTTGGCAGCAGCTGGAGACTGCAAAGCCTGCGGTGTGTGTGTGAGCACGTGTGTGCGTGTGTGTGTGTAAAGAGTGAGCGCGACAGCGGCAGAGGTGGCGGAAGAGTAAAGGTAAGCTACAGTACTCTACAGAACCAAAGTGACATTATCAAGGGGCATTAAGAGTGAGGCACAGGGTATCATGGCCTCTCCATACTCATATGTTCTCAAGCTGGTGTGGGCGCTCCCACGGTGGTCATGTACATCCAACAAGTCACTCTCAAAATATCCACTCTGCCGCTTTCACCCAAAATGTTTTATATCGTGTGCCAGCAGTCAAACATTACTTCACTTGTGACTAAGAAATTAAGAGCCATTCCACCAAATCGGTGCTACTTAAAATGTATAAATGCACGAAAACATTTACTGTAAAGTATAATTTTTTATCAAGCAAGGTCACATTTTATTAAAAAAATAAAAACATTTAAACCACTTTGAACACTGAAAAACCATCGCGGAAATCCTGGGCGCGATGGCGTCGATAAACTGTTCGAGTACAATGTACTCTAATATTCTTGAGTCCTGTAGATTTGGCTGTAGCCACCAGGTTCCCACGTCACTCAGCTGCTGCGCTAGCACAAAGGGGCGGTCTTCTGGGCCCAGTTTCGTGGCTCAAAACCTTCTTTGGTGGTCCTCTGGGATGCTGCCGACCCGATCCAGGATGGCGTGGCGTAGGTTGGGGTACTGCATTCGGGCGGCAGACGGGAGACTCAACGCTGTCCGCTGTGCCTCCCCCACCAGGAGCGGAAGTAGCTTCACGCCTCATTCTTCCTCCGGCCACTTGCATGAGGTTGCAGTGGCCTCAAAAATGTCCAGGAATGCGTGGGCGTCCCCCGTTTCCACCATGCGCTGCATGGAAGTCGTCGCTCCCGCACTTGATGTGCTTGCTCTGTCCATTAAAGTTTGCAGCAGCTGGGTCTGCTGCTTGCTTGCCGCTGACACCTCGGCCAGCAATCGCCCGAGCGCCTCCAGGGGGGTTGTGGTGGACATCTTCATGGTCTGGTTGGTTGGGCGCCAGTTGTGGAAGTTTGTTTCTTCCCCCTTCAGGGTCGTCGGACCAACATGACAACAACACCTCGGAACGTGGGTTTTTAACAGTAGAGTTTTTATTTTTTTGTTGTTGTCGTCATCTAAGTTTCTTTATGCGTTTCAGCAGTCTCGATCCTTCTGTTGCGCTCTGTTTGCTTTTCAGCTCAGTTGTGTGTCCCTCCTGCTCCCACTATCTCCTCCGCTCATGGTCTCCGGTGCTGCTAATAAAGGAACAAGTGATTTGATAACTCGTTTCAGCTGAGATATCCACTCACCTGTTGGCTGCTTCATGGCCGGCCCCTGCACACACCCCGCCCGCAGGGAACGTGTGGACCACGCCCCTCTCCACAGAGGCATATGATGATTTTTTTTTTCTACTTTTAAAACACTTTATTGTGGTTGACATAACATGTAATGGTGGTTCTTTAGTGGAAAAAATGTGCATGGATTTTGTTTTCCGGACCTATTTTCAAGCCATGGTTTATTTCCCTTTTTTTGAGAGGCCACACTTTCTCACGTTCAGTCAGCGTTCACCCCTGCCCGGCAGAAATGTTTTGTAGTTTTTTAGCTTTCTTGCTTCTGTTGTGCATTATGGACATCGGTGACCGCCACAAACCACCTCTTTTTCACCACAACACAACATTCCACCAGATATAGCGAGATCAGCCAGAGCAAAGCAAAGAATGAAGCCACGCTGATGTATAGGTCAGGAACTATATGCTGATTAAGGCTAAACTTCTACCAGGTCTGTAACTTTTTAATGCTAAATGATGGACGTATACATGTGTATTTTGACACTAACAGGTTTTCTATTCTAAATTCTGTAAAAAACGCTGCTGCTTGGCTGATTAAAGTTGTAAACAATAGAGGCTAACGGCTATCACGTAATATATAACTTTATATAATAAGGGATTATATAACTTATTTGTACATTGCCAAACACTGATCAAATTAAAACTAGTTTTCATAAAAATAATTCATTATTTTGCCGGAGGACGGTGACACACTTTTCTTACATTAGAAGGTTAAGCTAGCTACACAACAAGCCAAGCTATCATTGCTAAAGTATCTGTAACACATTTCTAACCTATTGTGATTATGTACCATTTCATTGTTTATTCCATTGCCATAAATAGTAGTCACTGAGCCCGCCTTTAAAAGTAGTTTACTGAAAAATCCATCTTTATGCTGGTGCAGGTTTTTGAAGCAGGACTCCTTGAAGTGCTTTGCACACACGAAGACAGACTTATTTTGAGTGAAAGGTGCATTGCCACGAATCATAAAAGTTAAAAATAGGGCACTTTCTCATTCTATATGAGACTGAAAAGTTTGTGTAGTGACTTATGCCGGTTACAACAAACAACATAGCATTTTGGGTTTTCTGTCGTACCATGGGCATTTTGTCGTTTGGACTACAAATACAAGAACATTAAATAAAATGGCGACTCACGCACATACCTTTGGGTGAGCCTTTACCATACACAGAGATTCTTGTACACTAAGGAGGCATCTGAATAATGTATTATATTTTCTCAACTCAGCAATTCATGTTTCTTTAAGATGTTACAAGGATTGTGTGAGTTGGGTTTTTTGTCTAAGACTTGTAGAACTTGCTTGTGTGCAATTTCAACAATATTCAAAGGGGAACTGCATTTTGTTGGAAGTTTGCCCATGGTTTACAATCATTATAAGAGACATGACGGTGGATTCTATTCCTTTTTTGCATTTAAAATATTAAATAAATGCGATCAAAAGTATGCTAACAATGGAGCCTATGAGAGCCACTCTTTTCTGCCTATAAAGCCCTTAAAAACATCTAAACACCTCCATTAACGTTGTATATATACTGTATGATGTAAGTATATATGTAATGTAGTAACGGTTACATGTATAATAAGATTTAAAATGTAGATGTTTTGATTATTTTTAGCATATGCGCCGCATTAATTTCAAAAACGTATCACAACGTTGGCTTTTTTTTTTCTTACTCACTGCAAACATAAACATAATAAAACATCACTTACTGTTCAAGGTCTGCTGTCATTGATATGCATACTGCTAGGATCTTCATATATTCCCATTTAGAGGAAAAATGTCTCATAATCCTTCCAAGAAATGGGGTGGGAGGCAGGGGACCAAGCGCCTTTTTGTGTCGTTCTCGCCATTTCCGTGTCCTAGATGGCTGTCAAAGCGTACCAACTTGTCGGAATACCACCTCAGACCTCTTCTGTCCGGGTGAGATGCATCATTAGTGGTCTAGAATAAACAGTCGATCATGTGGAAATTGTACACAGTCTAGTGACCACGGCGCCGCGATGCATAGTTTGTTTGTGTTAGCGCTTGTAATAAAAAATATCACTAATACTTTGTTGATATTCAAATGGAGTATTGTTGGCGGTTTTTGAATGGTTATTTATTGGATTTTATTGGCGAAATAGAGGATCTCTCATTAGCTCCACTGTAAGCAGACTTTTAATTACGTTTATTTACAAGTTATAATGCATTAAAAAATGTGTATCTTTGTTATGAATCGTTGCCCGGATCATAGTTTATTTACGTTTTGATTTACTTATTGTTTAAGTTCTGTTTCAGTACCCCTGTTTTGTGTCTCTTTGGTTGCTATGGTTATTAATTGTGTTTACCTGCCTCTGATTTGTGTTTGGGACCTTCACCTGTTCCCGGCACTAATCAGAGAGCTATTAAGTCCTGCCTTTTCGCCTCACTCAGTTTGGTGCTTTTGTTTGCTCTCATGCAACTGTTACGTTTACTCCTTGTGTTTCTTGCGCTAAGTTCTGCCTTAGGTTTTCCTGTGTAGCTATCCTGTTAGCTTCCAGTGTTATATGTACGCTTGCTTTTTTTTGTTTATTTGTTTTTTTCTGATTTATGAGAATCAATTATACTCTTACTTGCACATGGTTTCCTGTGGTTCGTCTGCAACCTGGAAGAACAATCTACGCATTACCATGCGAGCCACCTATTACAATCTGTTTTTTAATATTTCTAATATTCGACAGGTTGTATTTTATTATTTTCCTTGTTGTTTAAAACATAGCTGTGATAATTCCTAGATATTTAAACTCTTGTACAACGTCAAGCTTGGTTTCCTTTACATACACATTAAGAGTTTTGTCAGCATTGGATTTAAAAAAAACACACAAAAAAACATGCAAACATTTTTGGACACAAAATGAGGCTTTTTTTTTTTTTTTTTTTCTAGAAATGCACCTTTTTTTCTTTATGAGCATAGGAGTTCATTCTTTTAAAATTATGACTGGACTGTAAATTGTGTAGTAAAAGTTGTTTCAAAATGTAAACTTCATACGTCAAGTTTAGGTTGCGTCCATACCTGCCAACCTTCACCTCGAAATATGGGAGATTTGGGGGGAGCGGTTTGGGCGGGCCGGGATGGGCGGGGTTAAGGGGGGAGAAGTATATTTATAGCTACAATTCATTGAATTTAATATATATATATATATACAGTATATATATATATATATATATATAAAAGAAATACTTGAATTTCAGCGTTCATTTATTTACACATATACACACACATAACACTCCTCTCTACTCATTGTTGTATTTGAAATTGCAATTCTTTGCAGCCAGCATCTGTGAAAATTAATTTGCAGGAAAGGAGTGAGTTTAGGGTTGAATTGTCCATCCTCGTTCTATCATGTTCTGTTTGTGTTGTGTTGTTTGCTCAATCCTCATATTATCTTTTAACCTGCCCGTTGTACAGCACATTGGCTACCCCTGTGGTAAATTTTAAATGTGCTTTATAAATAAAGTTGATTTGATTTTATTTGATATTCTCTTTCACTATCTTTTTTTGGACATTACTACTTACTTGCTGTAGTTTTGAAGCAATGCATGATGGGAATCCGGATGTTGTGTGTAAGTGTTTTAATGTGCCGACTGGAATAAACACACGCTGAATAATTCCGTGCCCGGCTACTTTATGGGTTATAGATAAAGCTATGGATATTATATATGGAGACACATATAATAGTCTCCTTCTTGTTGTGTGTGCAGTTGTGCACTTTCCAAAAGCCGTAGATGTTATAATATGACTGGGCCGGCACTCTGTTTACATGGAGGAAAAGTGGACGTGACGACAGGCTGTCCTCACTCAGGTCCGGCTGGAAATCAGGACAAATTCAGGAGAATGGTTGTCCCAGGAGATTTTCGGGAGAGGCACTGAAATTCAGAAGTCCCCCCAAAAATTCGGGAGGGTTGGCAAGTATGGTTGCGTCCCCTGCTTGCATTGCACTTTAAAGGCGTACTGAAACCCACTACTACCCACCACGCAGTCTGATAGTTTATATATCAATGATGAAATATTAACATTGCAACACATGCCAATACGGCCTTTTTAGTTTACTAAATTGCAATTTTCGTCTTGAAAACGTAATGATGACGTGTACGCAAGACGTCATGGGTTTTTAGGAAGTATGAGCGCTACACACACACACACAGCTAAAAGTCGTCTGCTTTAACCGCATAATTCCACAGTATTTTGGAGAACTGTGTTGCTGAATCTTTTGCAATTTGTTCAATTAATATTAGAGAAGTCACAGTAGAAAGATGGAGTTGGGAATCTTTAGCCTTTAGACACACAAACACATGGTGATTCCTTGTTTAAAATTCCTGGAGGTGAAAATTTACTATGGATCAGAGCGCGGTCGAGCGAACATGAAACATGATGGAATGTCAATCAGCAGGTTTCGGTGAGAAAATTGTGGTTAAAAAGTCGCTTCTTACCGGAGAAAAGCTGAGCTTGCCCCGTCCATAGCTGCCGTCGACTACCCTGAGACACTGCGCGTCAAGACACCCGTGGAGACACCCTTCCGACTATCAGGTACTATTTAACTCACTAAAACACTAGCAACACAATAGAAAGACAAGGGATTTCCCATAATTATCCTCTTAAATGTGTCTAAAAACATCGGAATCTGTCCCAATGCAGTCGCGTTTTATTTTTTATTATAATTTTTTTTCTAGTCCGTCGCTATCAATATCCTCAAACACAATTCTTTCATCCTCGCTCAAATTAATGGGGACATTGTCGTTTTCTCGGTCCGAATAGCACTTTTTGTTGGAGGCTCCCATTATAAACAATGTGAATATGTGAGGAGCCCCATGATCGTCATCGTCTGCGACTTCCGGTAGAGGCAGGGGTTTTCTCTTAGCACCGAAATTTGCGACCTTTATCTTGGATGTTCTCTACTAAATCCTTTCAGCAAAAATATGGCAATATCGCGAAATTATCAAGTATGACACATAGAATGGACCTGCTATCCCTGTTTGAATAAGAAAATGTCATTTCAATAGGCCTTTAAAAATCTCTGAGATTGCTAAAACGTTGGGAGAAAAAAAAAGTGCAAAACCCAAGCAGAAAAAAACATCACCCGTTAAAACTCCTTATAGTGCAGATTTTGTCCCAAAGAAATGTCCAAAAGTTGAAGCCTGTTTGATCAAGTCCATAAAGGCCTGGCAAACAGAAATCTCTCCGGCCAAAGATCTGCAAGTATTTTGCAAGGTTTTTTTTTTTGTTTTTTGATTTTTTTAAACAGTAAATCCATTACAACATGAGATTGTAGTTATGGCAGACTTTGATCCAGATGGGGACATATAGGACTAGCGATTGTTCTATCACGTTTGTTTATAGTTGAAAGGATTAAAACAAAGTGCACGAACAAACCCTCACATCAAAAAGGGTTTAGGCAATGACAAGTCACAACAGTATCTCGTTAGTCACATGTTAGACGCGTACAGGCCTCGCTCGTTGGAGGAGGAGACCACACAATAAGGGCCACAGAAATTAAAGCAGGATCTCCAGGCCCAAAATATGAACCGGAATAAAAAAAAAAAAAAATGAAGGTGACATTTGAAAGAGACGGGTAGAGAGAGAGGTGTACCGGGGAGTGAGGGGGGAGGATTTAATAGGTCCCTGAGACACGAAGGGTGTGAGATGAGATGATGAAACCAGAGGATAGAGAAAAAAGCAGGGGGTGGGGTGGACAGGGAGATTGTGTGTCAAAATGTGGATGTTTGGAGATTGGGCTTCCTTCCCCGCCAAATGATTAAAATGTTCCCTCTGACATTCATATTCCACTATCTGTACTCCTGCTATGTACCAACCACTGCCTTGAATGCGAATGTTTGTGTAGAAGTGCGTCTGAGAACTGCTTACTGCCGGCAATTTTAATATGTTAATTATTACGGGTGAGGGAACTGAAGTTCTATGAGAAAGAGCGTCCACTATAGCGGACATTTGTTTGTAGTCTATTTCACAGGTGTCAAACTCAAGGCCCGGGCCACTTTGTTTAACCTACGTCTTGTGTTAGGGTCGGCACCAACCCGTTTTAGTTTTTAAATGCATAAAATAACAACATATTTATTTTTTTGTATCAAGGCTTTTTGACTTTGTCAGGAACCTCTATTTCAACAAAACAAAACGTTTTTTTGGTTTTTCACTAAATTCTAAAATGCTCTGTTTTAAAATATGACCTTGGTGTTGTTAAGGTCCGTTTCGGGCCAGTCATAAAAATAAGATTATCAACCAATAATTAGAGCCAAAACTGAAGACACTGACAGCCAGCTCCTCTCCCAATCATGTGAGCTTTAGGGGATTCCCCATTTTACCTTCTTATCCAGTACACAAACCAACAAAGACGGGCATGTGAGGTCAATTCAGTACAAAATTATTAAAATGAAAAAAATAAAAAAAATAAATAAGAGATAAGATAAGAGATATGTTTTAATACCCCTCAGTAATAGTCAGGTAACACAACAACCTTTTATTTATTTAGACGATTCTTTTAAAGTTCATTTTACCATTTTTTTAATTGAAATCAATGGGTATACTGGCAGAAAAAAGGCCCAATGGCCCACACCAAAAATATCAAAACCAATATTTTCATGGATAAGGAAGCCAAACAAGGTAACCAAGAGATGAGAAACAAATTGGATGATAGATAATTGTTTTTAGTGTATTTTACAGCTGATTTAAGACATGGGTCAAAACCAACCCTTTAACATCATAGATGGTAACAGGAAGCTAACATAAGAGGAAGGTTAAAAAGTGATCTGCTAAAGCTTGAAAATAATGTGAGTCAATGAAGCACTTGCTAAATGTATTTTATGCAGCTATTGATTATTTTAGTTATTGATTAGTTTGTATGATTAATCAAGTTAATGGATAAAACACACTTCACGACCTCAATGGGTATATTTGGGAAAATAGTTGAAATAAACAATGTTCAGCTGTTCAGTGCCACACAGATAGCTGCACTCATACACCAATACTCATGTGCGTTTTATTGCAGCGGCTATGTTCGCATATTTAACGTTTCGGGAAGTTAATTTGTTCAATTAAGATTAGTTACATCTATTAAACGATTAATCAAAACAGAATATAATTATGAGTTTTTTCTCTTTATGATAATTGATTAATTATTGCAACCCTAATTTGCTCATTGAATTGTGGCAGATGAATTGCATGTCTTTTAATCTTTAATAATCATGAAACAAACATTGTACTGTATTAACATATATTCCAAGACATTTTTGATAGAATAAAGTTATACACATAATCTCTTTTTACTTGTGTTATGAAAGCAACGTATCCATCATTTTGTCAAAAAAATGAATTACAATTTATACAAAAAAAATGCATAGGCAATTCTGTAATAAATATAATTTGGCGATTTAGGGATGGGAATCTGACGACAACTAACAAGTCATTTTCGATCCTTGGGGTGACGATTTGATTCAGAATCATACGTATATATATATGTATATATATATATACATATATATATATATATATATATATATATATATATATATATATATATATATATATATAAATATATATATATAATGTATATGCATATCAGTGACGTGCGGTAAACTAAACACCAGCTCTTTTTTTTTTATTACTTAAATTCATATGTGCAGCTCTAGTCATTGTTGATTTCGGTTGCACATTAGAGTTACAGGAAAAAAAAGGGAGTCCTCCATATTGGCAGACACATTCATTTAATTAAATTTCACTCTAAGAAATTAAACAATATTTTTGCATCCGACAAAAAACTCACACAAACGCTGGCTTACTCTAATAAAAATGCCATGTTTGTTTTAAATACAGTTAAAAAAAAGAAAAGAATAAAATGCTGACTTCCGCTGGAGAGACCTGTGTCTGCTAGCTTGAGCGCCCCCACTTCTCCCAGTGTGGCGAGTCAGAGTAATACTGAGGCATTGAAATGCAAGTTGACAATATATCGCCCCCTACCTAGAGGCAGAGGTACTTGCTGCCTCAAGACCTGCCTTTCCACCTGCCAACAAGTATGCGCCCCCTCACATGCACGCCCGATACACACTGTTTGTAGCTGTGGAGGGACCGCCTGTGTCTGCCTCACTTCTCATCTGCTGCATTGTTTTGATCAGGAAACATGGAATTTCCGCGATTTTGACCATGAAAATTATTAAAATATACAGGAACCACACCAAAATCGCATATAAAGCATAACATAAAAGAGAAATAATAAAACATATTTTATGTTATTACTTCGTTTTGGAACATCTCATGGTCAAGCCACCTGGTGGCAGGTGAGGCATCGCCTCACTTACCTCGGCTGACAGCACGTCACTGATATATATATATAAATATATATATATAAATATATATATATATATATATATGTATATATATATATATATATATATATATATATATATGTATATATATATATATTTTTTTTTTATATTTATATATATATATGTATATATATATATATATATATATATATATGTATATATATATATATATATGTATATATATATATATATATATATATATATATATACATGCATATATATATATATATATATATATATATATATACATGCATATATATATACAGTTTATGGGCAGCACGGTGAAAGAGGGGTTAGTGCGTCTGCCTCACAATACAAAAATCATGGGTTCAATCCCGGGCTCGGGATCTTTCAGTGTGGAGTTTGCATGTTCTCCCTGTGAATGCGAGGGTTCCCTCCGGGTACTCCGGCTTCCTGCCACCTCCAAAGACATGCACCTGGGGATAGGTTGATTGGCAACACTAAATGGTCCCTAGTGTGTGAATGTGAGTGTGAATGTTGTCCGTCTATCTGTGTTGGCCATGCGATGAGGTGGCGACTTGTCCAGGGTGTAACCTCCCTCCCGCCCGATTGTAGCTGTAGCACCAGCGCCCCCCGCGACCCCAAAGGGAATAAGCGGTAGAAAATGGATGGATGGATGGATATATTCACTGTAACAAGAGGCCTTCTGAGGGCAGCCATAACTTTGCTAACAACTTAGACACCCCTGGACTCTATTTGCTTGGTCGGAGTTATTATTTCATTAAAAGTAGCCATGTTACGTCATAAATAAATATCCAGGGCAGTGGACCCTGCTTGCCAGGAGGTTATAAAACATATTTTCCCTTGCACAGGTCAACTAGGAGTAGGAAAAAGCACGGTTCTTTAGTACGGTACTTTACATTTTGTGAAAATATGTTTTAAAACGTACCAAAAAAATGGGGTTAAAAACAATCAGGGAGTACCTCAGACAGCTTGAGTGTACTCCTTTCTAACACTCTAGTGATGGTGGTTGTCATGGTTACGGGGGCAGAAAAATCGCCCCATGGCCGACCCAGCTCCCCCCACCACACTCTCACACCACACCTCACACACACATTTTCTTTTCTTCTCTTTCTGTTGTCCAACCATCGCTGATGTCACTGCTGAAGGTATGAATTTAACATACAGGTCAGGCAATGCATGTCCGGACCACCATAATCCGCAGTGAAGAGAAAAGGGGGAGGAGCGTTAAAACAAACAAAAAAAAAAAAAAAAAACCTTCGTTGCAGCAATAGACACAGCACCAAAATACCCCTGAAATTTAAAAGAGAAAGTAATAAAACATGAGAGAGGAAAAATCCAAATTCAATCTCAAAGAGAATCTCTATCCAGGGTGTTCTACTTTTGCTCCCATTTCCGCTTTTCAGGTGCAATTAGCCTCTTTTTTCCTCAAGTATAAGTTGGCGATGTATCAAAGACATTGGAAAAGAGTCATGCTGATGTGAAAAATATATAGAAAAACAACAAAAAAAAAACCCACCAGAAATGAAAGATTTGCTTTTGTTTTTTCCACATTGGAAAAAAAAAGCACTCAAGGGGATTATAGTGCACTTGCCTCTGATAAACATTCTTAATTTGGATATGATTTCTAAGCCAGCAGCTTAGTTATTGTTTTTTCATCTTTTCTTGCCCTTCTAGCTATTGTGTTAAAAACGAAGACCCATTGCAAAAAACAAAATTGATATGCACTAAGAAGGATGATGGAGTTTTGGAGTCTAAACCACTCATGTCTATTAAGTGCTTCCTCTACACCAAGTAAATATATATACAATACATATCTATCCATCCATCCATCCTTACATACAATATATATTTGTCTTCTTCAGAGCATGTTGTCGATCAACATGCGCTACGGCTCGCTAAGCCTTCAAGCCTTAAATACTGAAACCATTGGAAGACGAATATTTTAATTATTCGCCATGTCTGAGCAATAATTGATAGTTTATTCACTTCCTGTGTTTACATTTTCCAATAGACAGTGTTCCAAAGATTAATATATACATACATATATATATATATATATATATATATATATTATATATATATATATATATATATATATATATATATATATATATATATATGTATATATATATATATATATAATATATATATATATATATATATATATATATATATATATATATATATGTTGGAGGAGAAAAGGTGAGGCCTTTAATCCCAGGAATACCAAACCTACTGTCAAGCATGGTGGTTGTAGCATTATGCTCTGGGCCTGTTTTGCTGCCAGTTCAACTGGTGCTTTAAATGGGACAATGAAAAAGGAAAATTCACTCCAAATTCTTCAGGACAACCTACAAATCATCAGCCCGGAGGTTGGGTTTTGGGCGCAGTTGGGTGTTCCAACATGACAATAACCCCAAACACACGTCAAAAGTGGTATAGGAATGGCTAAAACAGGCTAGAATCGAGGTTTTAGAATGGCCTTCCCAAAGTGCTGACTTAAACGTGTGGACAATGCTGAAGAGACAAGTCCATGTCGGAAAAACACAATTTTTTTAGCTGAATTGCACCAGTTATGTCAGGAGGAGTGGTCAAAAATTCAAGCTGAAGCTTGAGTCCATTTGAGAACAAAATATATAGAAATATAAAATAAAAACATTTACTAAAAATAGTATTGGATTAAAATGTAATCACATTTAATTGAGATTCACAGCAGTGTTTAATCTGATTTAAATGTTCAGTTTTAATGATTATTTATGCTTAAATAAGTGCCGTGATGTTTTTTAATGTGTACTTTCTACTAGTGTTGTCAAATGATTAATCACACTTTTATAGACTGATTCATTGTGTATAATCACTTGCTCGCATAATTAACTTTGAACAAATATTTGGACACAAATACCATTTCATTTACAAAGTGTCATACAGGAACATTTTCTTAATGGCTTACTTGAATGCACTCCATTTATTTGCTCAAAACTTGGCAACAGTTTTACATACAATTCAGTCTGGGTGTGATTTGAATGGACATTTGTCACTGAGCACACAAGTCAGTCTCCTTTTTTTATTTTTTCAAAACATGTCCTGTCCAGCCACTCAGGCAAATCATATAGTTGATGTAGATGCTCATATTTGCTGTACCTCATTTCTTTCCAAAAGAGAAGTGTGGGATACTTCTCTTGTTGTCTTATTTGTATTTGACTTTATTAAATGGATTTATTTTAATGTTTGGCACGGACCAGACCGGAGCAAGTGGTCAGTCTCCTCACTCATCTTTGCACTGACATATGCATTGACCTGACCGCTGACCGTGTGTGACCGTTAAGGTAAAGGAGCATGTGCAGTTAAAAGTACATTGTGGGATTAATCTGCATAGCTTCATGATTAATGCGATCATGATTTCACTTTTGATAGGCCTCCTCTCCGCGTCTTGGATTGAGCAACCAGAGGCGAGACGGATGTTTGACACGAGAAAGACATCGGGGCGGCATTGCTCGGTTGGTAAAATGGCCGTGCCAGCAACTTAAGGGTTCTAGGTTCGATTCCTGCTTCCGCCATCCTAGTCACTGCCGTTGTGTGCTTGGGCAAGACGCTTTACCCACCTGCTCCCAGTGACACCCACACTGGTTTAAAGGCCTGCTGAAACCCACTACTACCCACCACGCAGTCTGATAGTTTATATATCAATGATGAAATATTAACATTGCAACACATGCCAATACAGCCTTTTTAGTTAACTAAACGAGCCCCCCCCGCGACCCCGAAAGGGAATAAGCGGTAGAAAATGGATGGATGGAATTGCAATTTTAAATTTCCCGAGAGTTTCGTCTTGAAAACGTTGTGTAATGTTGACGTGTACACAAGACGTCACAGGTTTTAAGGAAGTATGAGCTTTGCACACACACAGCTAAAAGTCGTCTGCTTTAACGGCATAATTACACAGTATTTTGGAGATCTGTGTTGCTGAATCTTTTGCAATTTGTTGAATTAATATTGGAGAAGTCACAGTAGAAAGATGGAGTTGGGAAGCTTTGAAAGCCGTATGTCCCGGCAAGAAATCTGCGTTCAAAAGACTCCGGCTTATTAGTGATTCCTAGAGCTCAAAAAAAGTCTGCGGGCTATAGAGCGTTTTCCGTTCGGGCTCCAGTACTCTGGAATGCCCTCCCGGTAACAGTTCGAGATGCTACCTCAGTAGAAGCATTTAAGTCTCATCTTAAAACTCATCTGTATACTCTAGCCTTTAAATAGACCTCCTTTTTAGACCAGTTGATCTGCCGCTTCTTTTCTTTTCTTTCTCCTATGTCCCCCCCTCCCTTGTGGAGGGGGTCCGGTCCGATGACCATGGATGAAGTACTGACTGTCCAGAGTCGAGACCCAGGATGGACCGCTCGTCGGGACCCAGGATGGACCGCTCGCCTGTATCGGTTGGGGACATCTCTACGCTGCTGATCCGCTTGAGATGGTTTCCTGTGGACGGGACTCTCACTGCTGTCTTGGAGCCACTATGGATTGCACTTTCACAGTATCATGTTAGACCCGCTCGACATCCATTGCTTTCGGTCCCCTAGAGGGGGGGGGTTGCCCACATCTGAGGTCCTCTCCAAGGTTTCTCATAGTCAGCATTGTCGCTGGCGTCCCACTGAATGTGAATTCTCCCTGCCCACTGGGTGTGAGTTTTCCTTGCCCTTTTGTGGGTTCTTCCGAGGATGTTGTAGTCGTAATGATTTGTGCAGTCCTTTGAGACATTTGTGATTTGGGGCTATATAAATAAACATTGATTGATTGATTGAAGCTTTAGCCTTTAGCCACACAAACACAAGGTGATTCCTTGTTTAAAATTCCTGGAGGTGAAACTTTACTATGGATCAGAGCGCAGTCAAGCGGACATGAATCACGACGGAATGTCAACCAGCAGGTTTCGGTGAGAAAATTGTGTTAAAAAGTCGCTTCTTACCGATATCAGCTGAGCTTGCGCCGTCCATAGCTGCCGTCGACTCCCCTGAGACACTGCGCATCAACACACCCGTGGACACACCACTCCGACTATCAGGTAATATTAAACTCACTAAAACACTAGCAACACAATAGAAAGAAAAGGGATTTCCCAGAATTATCCTAGTAAATGTGTCTAAAAATATCGGAAGTCTGAGGGCTATAGAGCGTTTTCCGTTCGGGCTCCAGTACTCTGGAATGCCCTCCCGGTAACAGTTCGAGATGCTACCTCAGTAGAAGCATTTAAGTTTCACCTTAAAACTCATCTGTATACTTTAGCCTTTAAATAGACCTCCTTTTTAGACCAGTTGATCTGCCGCTTCTTTTCTTTTTTCTCCTATGTCCCCCCCCTCCCTTGTGATGACCATGGATGATGTACTGGCTGTCCAGAGTCGAGACCCAGGATGGACCGCTCGTCGGGACCCAGAATGGACCGCTCGCCTGTGTATCGGTTGGGGACATCTCTTCGCTGCTGATCCGCCTCCGCTTGGGATGGTTTCCTGTGGACGGGACTCTCGCTGCTGTCTTGAATCCGCTTTGAACTGAACTCTCGCGGCTGTGTTGGAGCCACTATGGATTGAACTTTGACAGTATCATGTTAGACCCGCTCGACATCTATTGCTTTCGGTCCCCTAGAGAGGGGGGGTTGCCCAGATCTGAGGTCCTCTCCAAGGTTTCTCATAGTCAGCATTGTCACTGGCGTCCCACTGGATGTGAATTCTCCCTGCCCACTGGGTGTGAGTTTTCCTTGCCCTTTTGTGGGTTCTTCCGAGGATGTCGTAGTCGTAATGGTTTGTACAGTCCTTTGAGACATTTGTGATTTAGGGCTATATAAATAAACATTGATTGATTGATTTCATCCGTCCCAATGCAATCGCGTTTTTTTTTTTAACTTGTTTTTTTTTGTTTTTTTCTAGTCCGTCGCTATCAATATCCTTCAACACAAATCTTTCATCCTCGCTCAAATCAATGGGGAAATTGTCATTTTCTCTGTCTGAATAGCACTTTTTGTTGGAGGCTCCCATTCTAAACAATGTGAATATGTGAGGAGCCCCCACACTTGTGATGTCATCGTCTGCGACTTCCGGTAGAGGCAGGACTTTTCTCTTAGCACCGAAAGTTGCGAACTTTATCATGGATGTTCTCTACCAAATCCTTTCAGCAAAAATATGGCAATATCGTGAAATGATCAAGTATGACACATAGAATGGACCTGCTATCCCAGTTTAAATAAGAAAATCTCATTTCAGCAGGCCTTTAAATATAACTTAGATATTGGGTTTCACTATGTAAAGCGCTTTGAGTCTCTAGAGCAAAGCGCTATACAAATATAATTAAATTCACTTCAAAGTAAGAAGGAATCTTTAAAACATGGGTGTCAAATGAACGGCCTGCGGAGAACAGGCTTTATCCGGCCCGCGGGTTGAGTTTGTTAAAAAGGGTGGACATTTTTGAATGAAATAACCTTCTGTTCTAAATGTGTCCACTAGATGTTGCAATTGCAATTCTTTGTATCTTTCTAGATGATGCTTCATATGTAAAAAAAAACAAAAAAAAAAACACATGATGTTAGTTCACCAGTAGAGAAAAAGGGGCAAACTACATACCGTATTTTTGGGGATTATAAGTCGCAATTTGGCCATGAGTGCGACTTATACTAAGGAGCAACTTATGTGTGAAATTAATAACACATTATCGTAAAATATAAAATAATATTATTTAGCTCATTCACGTAAGAGACTAGACGTATAAGATTTCATGGGATTTATCGATTAGGAGTGACAGATAGTTTGGTAAACGTATAGCATGTTCTATATGTTAGTTATTTGAAAGACTCTTACCATAATAAGTTACGTTAACATACCAGGCACCTTCTCAGTTGGTTATTTATGCGTCATATAACGTACACTTATTCAGCGTGTTGTTCACTATTCTTTATTTATTTTAAGTTGCCTTTCAAATGTTTATTCTTGGTGTTGGGTTTTATCATATAAATGTCCCCAAAAAATGCGACTTATACTCCAGTGCGACTTATGTATGTTTTTTTTTTCTTCTTTATTATGCTTTTTCGGCAGGTGCGATTTATAATCCGGAGCGACTTATACTCCGAAAGATACGGTAAATAACGTAATGTAATTTAATGATAATAATAATGATAATGGATTAGATTTACATCGCGCTTTTCTATTGTTAGATACTCAAAGCGCTCACAGAGAAGTGGGAACCCATCATTCATTCACACATGGTGGTGGTAAACTACATCTGTAGTCACAGCTTCCCTGGGGTAGACTGACGGAAGCGTGGCTGCCAGTTTGCGCCTACGGCCCCTCCGACCACCACCAATCATTCATTCATCATTCATTCACCCGTGTGAGCGCCTCCGCGGGCAAGGGTGAAGTGTCTTGCCCAAGGACACAACGGCAGCGATTTGGATGTCAATAGATGGGAAGCGAACATGCAACCCTCAGGTTTCTGGCCACTCTACCCACTACGCCATGCCGCCCCAAATTTGATTTTGATATAATTTTTTTATCTTGATAGATTGAAAATGAACACCATTGAGATGACTGATGAACATCCTCACATCATTTATTCAGAAAGTATAGATAACGAAAAATATGTAAGTGTACAAAAAAAACCCAAAAAAACAACATTATGATTTGTACATTTTCAGAATGTGCTTGTTCTATTTTCAAACAAAGAAAACAATCTGAAGTTGTCTTTATTTCTATGTTATCGTACCGTGATTTTACCAGCTCAGCCCACTTGGGAGTAGAATTTTCTCCATGTGGCCCCCCATCTGAAATGAGTTTGACACCCCTGTTCCAGAAGGACACTTTACTTTTACCGGTAGTCGCCTTGCACCTCAACTCCAACGCTTGCACACTGAAAAGAAAAAGTAAAAAAGAAACACTCAAGGCCTTCTAGATTTCGGAGCATGCAAAAAGGTGGCAGGAAGCCATTTGCATTCTGCTTGTTTGTCTCCCATCCTGCTCAATAATTACTGGCCTCACAAGACGGTAGGCTATTCCGGCACGGAAACCCCCTTGGTTAAGAAAGCTCTGCATAAACACAGCGATTTCCTTTTCACTCGCTCTCTTTCTGCGTGGTAATCCCACTTTTGTTGCTGGTGGCGAGACAAAGAGGAAGATCAAGTGGGTCATCTCGGCGTCCATGTGGTCGTACGTAAGAAGAAGCGGTCGGAGCAGTTTTTATGGTAATGTCTGCGTCGCCGCCTAAAGGCCCATCGAGGGAAGGAGAGAAGGCTTGGTGCTCAATGTAGGGAGGATTTAAAGGCCTTGGCGGTGGACCGCGGGGGTCAGACAAAATGAATGAAGTGAGTGTCAGGGACTCTAGCATGGCGGGATAAGGGAGGGGAGGGAGCGCCTAACACAGCCCCTCCATAACCTCCTCGCCATTCCCGTCGTCGTGGGACAGCCCATATATAACGCCGACACGTTTGGTCTCGGCGAAAGGTCATAAAAGGGTAAAACTTAAGAGGAAAGATGAGCGCGCCGCTGTCATAAAAAGGAGTGCGCGGGTGGGAATAAGTGGCTATTCCTCTTAAAGCGCGGGGCGAAAATATTTCACATGCAACCACGCGGCGACCTCAACACCTAAAGGTGTGGATTTATGGATGGGGTCAAAACTCGGCAGCGATCAATAGTCAATCAGAGTTGTCAAACATCCATTACACGAGGACTTTGTCCACACACTGCGTTAGAGTCCTGTCTGGTCACAATTATTAATATCATTCACTTTTGCTTTGCTTATATACATTGATTTATTCCTTAAATATCAGAGATTGCCAAGACATGAAACATATTTAAAATATATACGGTGGCAGAGGGGTTAGTGCGTCTGCCTCACAATACGAAGTTCCTGCAGTCCTGGGTTCAAATCCAGGCTCGGGATCTTTCTGTGTGGAGTTTGCATGTTCTCCCCGTGAATGCGTGGGTTCCCTCCGGGTACTCCGGCTTCCTCCCACTTCCAAAGACATGCACCTGGGGATAGGTTGATTGGCAACACTAAAATTGGCCCTAGTGTTTGAATGTGAGTGTGAAAGTTGTCTGTCTATCTGTGTTGGCCCTGCGATGAGGTGGCGACTTGTCCAGGGTGTACCCCGCCTTCCGCCCGATTGTAGCTGAGATAGGCGCCAGCGCCCCCCGCGACCCCAAAAGGGAATAAGCGGTAGGAAATGGATGGATGGATGGATTTATATATTTGTTTTTTATTTATCTGAACAACAATCAACACAGAAAGAGAGCAAATGATCAGTAAACTACCAAAGACTATAAAAAATGGGACACATTACCTCCCTGCTATCAAGGGTTGGAATTGGGGGTTAAATCACAAAAAAAGATTCCTGGGCGTGGCCACAGCTGCAGCTCACTGCTCCCCTCACCTCCCAGGGGGTGGAACAAATGGTCAGATGGGTCAAATGCAGAGGGAAATTTCGCCACATCTAGTGTATGTGTGTAACTACCATTGGTACTTTAACTTTAACTTTAATTGACATGGAAAATAATTTAACCATCCATCCATCCATTTTCTATAGTTTGTCCCTTTTTTGGGTTGCGGGGATAATTTAAACATGTATTTATATATTTTATCCCAAGTATTTCAACACTTTTTCTGATTAAAAAAGGCAAAATTTTAGCACAAGAAGTGAAAAAAATATCAGAGATTGCCAAGACATAAAACATATTTACCATATATATTTATATATTTTTTACTACTTATTTGAACATTGATCCTATAAAAAATGTCAACAATTAACACAGGAAGTGAACAAATGATCAGTAATTGACATGGAAAATAATTCAAATATGTGTTTATATATGTTTTCCTATTAATTTGAACACTTTTCCTATAAAATATATCAACAATTAACACAGGAAGTGAGCAAATGATCAGTAATTGACATGGAAAATATTTCAAATATGTATTTATATATTTTTCTCAAGTATTTGAACATTTTTTCCTATTAAAAAAGGCAACATTTCAGCACACAAAGTGAAAAAGATATCAGAGATTGCCAAGACATGGAACATATTCAAAATGTATGTTTATACTTTTTTTTTCCTTTTTATTTGAACACTTTTCGTATAAAAAATTTCAACAATTAACACAGGAAGTGAACAAATGATCAGTAATTGACATGGAAAACAATTCAAATATGTATTTATATATGTTTTCCTATTTATTTGAACACTTTTCCTATAAGCGATATCAACAATTAACACATGAAGTGAACAAATGATTATTAATTGACATTGAAAATAATTCAAATATCTGTTTATTTATTTTTCTTAAGTATTTGAACACTTTTTCCTATTAAAAAAGGCAAAATTTCAGCACATGAAGTGAAAAAGATACCAGAGATTGCCAATACATGAAACATATTTAAAATTTAGATTTAAACATTTTCTTCCTATTTATTTGAGCACACTTTTCCTATTTAAAAATGTCAACAATTAACACAGGAAGTGAACAAATGATCAGTAATTGACATGGAAATAATTAAAATATGTATTTATATAATTTTCTTAAGTATTTGAGCACTTTGTCCTATTAATAAAGGCAACATTTCAGCAAAAGAAGTGAAAAAAATATCAGAAGTTGCCAAGACATGAAACATATTTAAAATATATATTTTTCCTATTTATTTGAACACTTTTCCAATAAGAAACATTTCAACAATTAAAACAACAAGTGAACAAATGATCATTATTAGACATGGTAAATAATTCAAATATGTATTGATATATTTTTCTTAAGTGTTTGAACACTTTTTCCTATTAAAAAAGGCAACCTTTAAACACTGGAAGGGAAAGTAATATCCGAGATTGCCAATACATAAAACATATTTAAAATATATATCTATATATTTGTTTCTATTTATTAAAACTGTTCGTAGTTATTAAAACTTTCCCTATTAAAAATGTGTCAATATTTAACACATAAAGTGAACAAATTATAAATAATTGACATGGAAAATAACTTAAATATATATTTTTTCCCAATTATTTGATGAACATGTTCCTATTCGAAAAGGGGAACATTTACACATAGGAAGGGAAGAGACTATTAGTATTTGCCAAGACAATATTTCAAATATTATATATTTGAACTGATTCAAACCGATTCTCGCAATAAATGATTTAATATGAAAACAATGGTAAAACCTTTTCAAAATACTATCCTTTTAAGATATGTAGATAGGGCCAAGTGCTTTTTTAGTTAAGGTGCTTTTTTAGGATGAAAGTGCTTCAAGAAAAGAAAACTACTGTATGTCCATCGACTTTTTTGTTTTTCTGATGTTTCCCGTCTTCCATACTGACTTTTTAGCTTCTGCAGCCTGCCACCACTAGATTAATAATAATGATGGATTAATCCGCATTAAAGTGTCAGTTTTGACAGCCCGGCATTGAAGTAATGATCAGAAAAATAAAAATGGAACTACTTTTTAATCTGATCTTTAAATATTGAATGATGTGGTGAAAAATCATTTTCAATTTAACATCTTTAAAATGCATTCAAAAATGTAAACTTCCCGGAAAATGTTTCAAAATCTATTATATTTATATGTTTCCTCACTTTAAATTAGTATGGTTAATTATATTATTGGGATTATGATTTTCTCCGCTTTAAAGGCCAGTATGTTTACATAACGCGACAGTTTCTTTACTTACAAAGCTGAAGTAAAAAGAAAAAATGTCTGATGGATGTTACTGCAACATGTACACCATTCCAAACATGAATATCCTTAACACAATTAAAAGTGAGACATGTGGCTGCTTGCTTTGAGTGGGAAAAAGCTGCTCCATCTGGTGGAAAATTTTAAAAATAACTGAGGGCAAGCTTAGCATACTGCATTTTTCAGTCTATAAGGCGCACTTAAAAAATTATTTAACTTTCTAAAAAATCAATGGTGCACCTTAAAACCCGGTGCACCTCTAGCACGGATTAATTCAGGTTGTGCTCACCAATTTAGAAGCAATTTTATTTGGTACATGGTGTAATGATAAATGTGACCGGTAGATGGCAGTCACACATAAGAGATAGGTGTGGACTACAAGTTGATGCTCGCAAGCCCAAAACTAATATAGAACATTACACAAGGCGCTCAAATATCTGTCAAAATGTTTTACTAGGATTTTGGTAAGATATGAAGCCACACCCCTTGATGGATTGTCGGCGCAAAACGGCTACCGTAGTCGGACGTACTGTGGTTCAACATACCGTGTTATTATGGTGTGTGGAAAAGGACCCCAAATGCCACCTATTAGGAGACATTATCGAGTGTGTAATTTCAACCTTTCATGCAAAACCAGCTTTTCTTACCTATTGATACCTGCTGATGTGTATGTGGGACCTGTGTAATGAAAATTTGTGCGCATCCCCCATTGTAGTCCGTGTAGCAACCAATGTTCTCAATGTTCTTGTTGTGGGGCCTTATTCCCCCACTGTTGTCATTTCTAATACAAAGTAGCATACAGTTCTCACTTCTATTAGTTAGTAGACCCGCTAGAGAAGCGTTAAAACCTACCGATGTAATGGGTTTACATAATTCACCCACAGAACTTTAGTTCTTTTTAGAAAGTTCTGGTCAGACGGTTTTTCACCAGACACATTTCAGGCGTTGTTGTTGCACTAGTAAGCCAAGGATGAGGAGATGTTGATCCGTTGTTAATTTAAGCAAGGTCTGAATGTCATTAAAACAGTTAGTTCAATCTTTTGACACTATTCCTTCGACTTCCGTCCGTGCACGCTACACCGCTACATCAAAGATGACGGGGAAAAGACGCGGTCGAAGTGGAGCCATGTAAATAAGACCGCCCACAAAACGGCGCATCCTGAAAGCGACTTGAAGATGATCTGTAACATAATCCGTGCAACATTTTGCCCAAAGAACCACCATTACATGTTATGCGCCTTTTAATGGGCTGCGCCTTTGGTATAAAAACAGACATGAATATCATCGACAGTGCGCCTTATGGTCTGAAAAATATGGTGGTTCACTGAATTATGTTAAGGTAATAGTTTAATCAAAAATGGCATTTTCACTACAGGATGTTTTTTTGACAACTATTTTGTAGATTCGAAAATGTTTCCAGATCATTTCAAGAAGAAATGAAAACAATGTTTGGCAAATGTCCCAGTGATTTCTTAAAGGATTCACATAATATGTGGGCCTTTATTTTTTGTATGAGCTTTTATTTATTTCCACATCCACATTTAATTACAAACATAACATTGAATTTGACATGGTTAATTTATTATGCAATATTTTGCTACACATTATCTCCTGCCAAACTGATATTTTATATTCAATTGTTCCATTTTTCTGTGCATAACAATCCTGCAAACCATCTTCTCACTTTTATTTATTTTTTTTACAAACGACTTCCTTCCACACTGAATTTAAAAGAAAAGATTAACATGGCACTCATGTTTTTTCAATCCCCAGATGTCGGCGGCGGAAGCCGAGCACTTGTAATAGTGTGTCATTATTCATAGTGGATATTAGCCGTGTGTGACACTGACGTCTTCCACTGCGGCGCCCGCTTCGTTTCTACCCATCAGGCGTCGGGGCATGACGGGGGGGAAAAGTGTTGTTAGGACCGAGGTCCCCACCATGTCCCCCTGATGTGGACAGACATTATAAATGACATCGGCCCAATCAGATGCAAGATGGCGACCGGGGGTGGTGTTGTGCTTTGTGTGTGTGTGCGTGTGCGTGCATGCGTGCGTGTGTGTGTTGCTGGATGGATGCTGGGGGAGAAGATGAGGAAACACGGGGAGCCTCATTTGATGCAGTTAATGTGCAGATTTATGTAGAGGGACAGTGGTCAACATTCATAAGATCTCCCGCCTCCCTCCAAGGCTGCCCGCCACCGCCTCCTCCCATCCCATTTCCTCCTATTGCGTACCCCCCCACCACCACCACACACACACACACACACACACACACACACACACACACACACACACAAACAACCCCCAAGCCTTTCTTCCCTTTTTTTACCCTGATTCCCCCTTTTTTTGTCACTCACCGTCATTCCTCCCTTCTCTTCCCCCCTGTCTCTCATCTGCCTTTCCCGTCTACCCCCATCCCTTGCGTCCCCCCTCATGAAAGATTGCAGTGGACTGCAGCCATCAGACCAATAGGAGGCATAGGTAGGCCGTACAACTGCACAGTGACGATAAACATCACACATATTTTATTTTTATGCTGCACAAAGCAGACAAAGCGCAAGAAAAAAAAGAAAAAAAACATGACGGACCGACACGCATCATCATTCAGATTTCCCTATTGTTAGAAATATACATTCAAGTGTGTATTCATCTTTGGAACTGGAATAATCCATCAAAAATAATTCTTTACAGGCCTTTTTAAACATCTCGTCATGCCAAATAATAGACTAGTAAATGTATTATTGTCCTTATGTGTGTCTGGTGAGACAAGCACTTTGAGTTATTTGTCCCCTTTTTTACTAATAATAAATGTATATCGCATGTTGAATTATGCTGTTTATAGGTAATTTATTACAGTAAATGTTGCATAAAAAAAGGGATTCGCAACTAATTTGGTAATAAATGTTTTTTTTTTCGTGTTGATTTGGCAAGTTTATGCTGTTTTAAGCAAACTAATGAGCGTAAACTTCTTCTTCCATACAAATACAAACGCTCATGGACGCAGAGATTTATTTTTTATATACTGCTTCTTGTTTCGTGTGCATGAAAAATCCAGCCCAAAATTGGCCAAACTATGCTAAGCATTTGAATAAGTGTAAAGCAAAAGCCTTTCTTTTTTTGGTATCATTCAAATGTTAAGTTTTGCTATTAACAGCTATCATTTTTTAAACTAATTTATCCATCAACACAGCTGTTTTTTTTTACATTAATTTAGTAATGTATTTTTCATGTTAACATGGCTGTTTTAAGCCCACTTTTACAGTAAACATTGCCTCAAGGCAGGGGAGTCCCATTTAATTTGGTAACGCTTGTATGTTTCATGTTATTTGGCTAGTTTATGCTGTTTTAAGCATACTTATTATAGTAAACGTTGCTTTATGGAAGCTGAATCGCACATTTTTCCACCCATACAAAAAAAAAAAAGTTTTTTGTATTGCCTTTAGTTTTCCAAACATGGAAAATGCAGCCCAATTAGGCCGAGATATGCTAAGCAGTTCACCATTCAAATTATTTTTTTCTTCCAAATTTTTTTGCAAGGACATTGACTTGCATTTAACTTTGGAATTATTTGATCAAAATACCGTCTTTTATATACCCAAAAATATATGTTTTACAATCATTGTGTAGAGCAATATTTAAAAGTATCGGTTTGCCAAATCATTGACTGGTACAAGTGTAACAGGGTCAATTATGTCTTGTAAATAATATATTTTCTAATGTTTTATTATTGTTATAATTACACAAAATATGTAAGTTACATGTAAATACCTGAATATTGTTTCATGTTTTGTCAATGAGGTATGTTTTTATTTTACTGTATATGTAACTACTTCCCTTTTTGTCTACGATAATGGGAGAGGGGCTCGACGATGAAACAAAGTTTTTGATGACGATTGTATTCTGTATTATCAGTAAAGTGCAGCTGAGAAACCCATGGTGTCGGTCCATCGATCCATCCATTTTCTACCGCTCATTCCATTTTGGGGTCGCGGGGGGCGCTGGTGCCTATCTCAGCTACAATCGGGCGGAAGGCGGTGTACACCCTGGACAAGTCGCCACCTCATCGCAGGGCCAACACAGATAGACAGACAACATTCACACGTGGTCCATAAATCACACACAACGCAGAGAAAAAGACCACCGGTTACACATGTATTAGCTTAAAAATATGCAAAACCATTGAATTTAATGTGGTGTTTACGGTAATACGATATCAAAATGATATATACATAATTGTAGTTGTTATTTCCAATATTAATTTGATAATACATTCTCATGTTAATTTGGCTAGTTGATGTTATTTTAGGTCCATTTATTATAATAAACTTTGCTTTTTTCCACCCAAACAGAACAATTCAGGGATGCTGTGACCATTTTTATAATGCCTTTTGATTCACAATGCATGCAAAATTCAGCCCTAAATAGGTTAATCATTTTAATATATTTGAAGAAAAACATAATTTTTTTTGGTTACCTATAGCTATTATTATTTTTTTAGCATTCAAATTTTCGTTAAAAGTATTCATTTATTTTCTCCAGAGTAACATTTTGGATTAATGTTTTATTTTAGTTTGTTTTTTTATTTTTTTTCCGACACCCTGTGGGCCTCACATTGGACACCGCTTTACGGATTGTTGATATAACACACACACACACACACACACACACACACACACACACACACACACACACGCACACACAACAGGAGCCACTTCCTCCTCCCCCTGACCTTCGTACAGTTACTTTCTCCCCGCTTTTCTTCTCCTTCCCTCTCCGCCAGTCCACTGACTTTTCTGGTAATCCCTCTCAATCATTACAGCGGCCCTTCACTCTTGGTGGGACTTTCTCACCCCTCGATGCGCCCTGCACTGCCTATCCATTTTTCCCCTTTTCTCCCTTCCTATCTTTCAAGTACCCCAGCAGATCCCACAAAATAACACCCCCCCCCCCTCAACTTAATCAAAAACCCAAATATCAGCTTGTATTTCCGGAATATCACAGCATTTGTTGTTTTAAAGTGTGAGTGGCAAGCAAAACACACACAGAAATGCGGTAAATAATTGTGTTTACATGTTCCAGGTGCCTAAAAGGGCCAAGGGAAGCTAATGACGTCAAAATGAAAATATATAGATGAGCTTCACTTTCATGTCAGCAATCACTTTGTCACGCAGCTTCAAACGGCGACGCTTCTCGCTTTGGCAACAACCTCTGTGTTTCCACCTGCAACAGCCGCAGCAAGCGTGTACTTTTCTACTTTTCTCTGTCTGGGAGCCTAAAGCTGCAGCTTTACAAGTGAACCTGCCAGTGTGATCTCAGACCGGCTGCACCCTCGGGCAAGGCAGGGGAGACTACACACGTGTGTGTGTGTGTGTGTGTGTGTGTGTGTGTGCGTGTAGAGATAGTACAACCCTTGAAAAGTGCTCTTAAGATCCGTAGCTCAATAGTAGCATCCACAACATGTCTGCTTTACCAAAATGGAACTTATGGATTTATTTGGCATCTGCTTTTAAACATTACTGTGGTTTATTTTCCATGTGTTATCCTGAGGCCTCCTGAGGCGACATATTAACTGTCACTATCTCCCGGGTTAACGGATCGGAGGGAGGTGTGAATTGATCAAGTCTCAATAAAAGCACATATAGGAAATACAAAACTAGGTTTGTCTTTAAATTAAAAAAAATATGTATATATACATATACACACACATTATATATACACGGCGTGGCGCAGTGGGGGAGAGTGGCCGTGCGCAACCCGAGGGTCCCTGGTTCAATCCCCACCTAGTACCAACCTCGTCACGTCCGTTGTGTCCTGAGCAAGACACTTCAGCCTTGCTCCTGATGGGTGCTGGTTAGCGCCTTGCATGGCAGCTCCCTCCATCAGTGTGTGAATGTGTGTGTGAATGGGTAAATGTGGAAGTAGTGTCAAAGCACTTTGAGTACCTTGAAGGTAGAAAAGCGCTATACAAGTACAACCATTTATTTATTTATTTATATCAATTCAGTGAGTATTCGCAACTAGACAGCAGCAAGATCTTTTGTTTATGCATTTTTGCATCCTGTGAAACAAGCAGCATTTTTAAATATTTGAGTGCTTTGTCAGCATGTTAGCTATTAATAATCCAAGGAACAACAAAAATCATTAGATTTTTTCCTGGCCAATCAGTAAAGAATGGCTATTGATAAGAAGTGTGTCATAATACAATGTAAAACAAAAAAAAAATGTCTATTCTACAACACTTTGGAAAAAACCATGGCATCACCAAACTTGGAGGAATTTCATTCAGTTGTTTGAATATTCAAGAAAAAAAAGCAGATAACAGACATGACACAAAACAATTGTGAATTAAAATTTTCCGGCTTAATTTTTTTTTTTTTTTAATAATTAAATCATTTAAATTGCGGTTGTCACTGAGAGTTTATGTTTTAGACCAAGCAGAATGACAACATGGAATTACTCAATTCTGAGGGGGATAAATTATGGAATCATGATAAACCATACAAAAGACACACCATTTGTTAGGTTCTGATCAAAGAATTGACCCCAGGATGCAGAGACAGGAGGCCAGGTAGAATTATAACAAAATAATAATTTATTGAGTCCAAAAATTCAACAAAAGGCGATGGAGCAGAAATGCACACCATGAATAAACAACTCTAACAAGTCACTCAGTGGTTGGCAGGGGAATTGGCCTGTGCGCACTGGAGCACAAAAGGCCCAACACAAAAATCTTCCGAACCTCAGGGTGGCTAGGAAGTAAACACAAATAGGTGAGGAATTGTAGGAATAAGGAAAAGCCACATACCAATAAGGCTGATGAGGTAAAACTGGCGTCTGGTACAGGAAACAATAGCTGGCAGGGAAAAGGTGGCGGTGACAAACTTAAATAGTACCGGGTAACAACTTGTTGCAGGTGTGCCTCGCTGGGGACTAATTACTGAAGCAAAAACAGACACCAAAAACAAGGAAAAGACAGGGAAATGGCAAAACACAACACCATTAATACTTTGTTGCACCGCTTCTGGCTTTTATAACAGATTTCAGTCTCTGAGGCACGGACTTATCGGGTGACAAACACCGTCATCTTAAATAATGATGTCATCACTCTCAAAAATCTTTTCGATTGCCATGAGAGAGTGACTTGTCCAGGGTGTAACCTGCCTTCTGCCTGCATGGAGCTGAGATACAATCCAGCACCCCCTGCGACCTCAAAAAGGACAAGCGTTAGAAAATGGATGGATGGATGGATGCAATCCAAACAAGTGGACAAAATATTAATGTAAACTTGTGTGTTTATTTATCCCGCAGTGCCATTGCCTGACATTCAGCCCCATATCAGCAATGACTGTAGACATTTGCATGTTTTCGTCAGGCAGTCCTCTTCTTAAGTCTAATTGGAGCAGCACCAAACAAAAGTTAAAGCATCATCACCTTGGGCAATGCAAATGTTCTATTCATCACTCAATATGACTTTTTTCCAGTTAAATGGTAAAATGGTAATGGTAAATGGGTTGTACTTGTATAGCGCTTTTCTACCCGTTTTTAAGGAAATGTTCTTTTATTTATTTATTTATTTATTTTTCAATCAATCCAACAAACCACTACACAGCAATACCATAACAATCCAATCCAATTCCAAAACCAAACCTGACCCAGCAACACTCAGAACTGCAATAAACAGAGCAATTGAGAGGAGACACAAACACGACACAGAACAAACCAAAAGTAGTGAAACAAAAATGAATATTATCAACAACAGTATCAATATTAGTTATAATTTCAGCATAGCATTGATTAAAAATCCCTCATAGACATTATCATTAGACATTTATAAAAAAAAAAAAAGGAACAATAGTGTCACAGTGGCTTACACTTGCATCACATCTCATAAGCTTGACAACACACTGTGTCCAATGTTTTCACAAATAAAAAATAAGTCATATTTTTGGTTCGTTTAATAGTTTAAACAAATTTACATTATTGCAATCAGTTGATAAAACATTGTCCTTTACAATTTTTAAAGGTTTTTTTTTTTTTTTTTTTTAAATCTACTACTCTGCTTGCATGACAGCAGACTGGGGTAGATCCTGCTGAAATCCTATGTATTGAATGAATACAGAAGCCTTTTGAATCAGAAAAATATTGTTTTTGAATCGACAATCGAATCGAATAGAAAAAAATCGATATATTATCAATCGTGACCCCAAGAATCGATATTGAATCGAATCGTGGGACAACCAAAGATTCGCAGACATAATATATATATATATATATATATATATATATATATATATATATATATATATATATATATATATATATATATATATATATATATATAATATAAATATATATATATATATTAGGGATGGGCAACGATTAAAATTTTAATCGAAGTTAATCGCACTATTTCTCTGATTAATTGCGATTAACTGCATTGTATACGCAAAGCCCAATAATGAATTCAAAAGTAGTGTGTAGTGCACCTTTATTGGAATATTCCCCCACATGAACAAAAGCGCCAAAACATTTGTTGTGCAAACACAATTTAAATCAGTCCTTGTTAAACAGAAGCAGTTAAATAGCATATTTTGGGAAAATCAACTCAAAAAATGTAAATACAAACATTTAAGCTTATTACTACCACTGCCAGGGTATTTAAGTTATCCTGTTTGTTATGGAAAATAAATATAATCTACATACAAATCTCTGAGCCACAATCATAACATCTGAAGAGGCAATTTCTGAGGTAACAGCAGAAACATTTTTTTTTTTTCAGGGATCTTATGTTTAAAAAACTTATATTATAGGTAGTGGGCTGTTTTAGGGATTTTTTTAATCAAATTATCCGTAGTAGCAATATTAATAATGTTGTGTTTATTCTGCGTAGTGCACTTAAAATAATTATGACCATATCTAGGAATTGATATGACGGGAATTTTCCGATTGTTTGCTTGGTGCTTTGATAAACTGAACGCATCATATACATGGTACTATATTGTGACGTTATGAGCCAGGGAATAAAAGAACTACCCTACCCAGCATGCAACAGGAGTGACGAGCATGCACGGTAGCCCGGTATAGGTTGTGTCGCCATGACGGCATCTTGTATGTTGTGATATGCACGCTCTGAAAGTAAACGTTAAGACCTCAGCCAATACGCCTCGTCTGCATTATTCATAAATAGACAGACAACACATATACTCCGCTGCTTCACAGGGCGCTGGATGTAGCTGGCAAAGTATTCCCATGCTAGCTAGCCGGTCTAGCTAGCACGCGTCATTCAGTCCAAAACGGCCCGATCTATCCACGTTCAGAATTGTCTGGCGGTCGTAAGTGATCCCGGAGTGACCACGCTGTAAGCCAGCCATGAAATTTGCAGAATTGTATTTTTGCCAAATCTTTACCAAGATCCCCTCGACGCCAGGCGACGCCATCTTGTTAAGAAAAGGCGTTAACAAAATAAAAGCATGTAAACAACATACGCAAATGTGCGATAAAATAATTGTCGGCGTTAATAGATTGATGAGTTAACTCATAATTAACGCACTAATTTGCCCACCCCTAATATATATATATATATATATATATATATATATATATATATATATGCATATTATATGTATATACACTTTTGTAGTTTTGTATATGTGCTTTATACGGTACTACATGTAATTTATGGATTTTATCATGTAGTTTTGTAGTTTTAATTTCCAGATATGGAGGTTTTGAAATTGCCATGTAAAAAGGCTCATGCTAATCACTAGCATGTACATGGCATATCCAATGTAAATGAGCATCGAGCGAGCTACTTTTGAGCGCTGCCTTTCAGGCATATTTGCTTTTTTGGCATGTAAAATTTTGTAATGTGTAATGTTTGCTAACATAAATTCAGAGGCCATCGTATTAAAGTATTTTATTGCTTTTTTTGGATAGTTTTTAGTTATTCACTATCCAATTAAAATGGCAAACACAATTTTAAAAAATGACAATAGTTTCTGGACTATAAAAATCACATTTTCCCCACACTTTTGAACCCTTTGCTTTATACAATGCTGTGGTTGATTTATAGCTTTTTCTGTGTCCAGAAGCCTATTTATAGGCAGTCCTCTGCAAATACCCATGTATGACGGCCAAGTGCTTTTAGCCGGTGCCGAATCTGATACCGGACGTGATGTTACTTGCAACAAAAATATCAAAAAATTGGTACCATTTGATAGTAGTACAGACCAGTGACGTGCAGTCAGGGGAGGCAGGTGAGGCGGGGCCTCTCTTGCCATCATGGAGAGAAAAAAATGTAAAAAGAAAAAAATATTAATTCAATTGTTATATGTATCCAGCGATTATACTTTATAAAGTTATTTTCCATTTAACTTCACCAGTTTTAGATTATTTTTATTCAAAATTGCTGAATTTTCACATTTGCCGTTCAAATACTGAGAAGAGAGTTGCGGTGAGTCAGCAGCCAGTTGAGCCTCACCATGGATTGCGCAATGACTCGGCTAACTGCTGTCTGCTGTGCAGTGAGACCGTATTGCTATATGAATTATATTATACATTTCCATAGTTTAGTTAGCTGAGGTATATAATGTACAGTGTATTTTGTCAACAACTGTGTGTGTTTAACGTATTTCTTGTGCTGGGCAATCATAAAACGGCTGCCAAGACGCACTGTGTGAGGCACCTGTTCTCCCACCTCCTGGTGGGAGAGGGCGCTAGTGATCCCAGAGATCATTCTTGCGACAACTTGGCTGCAGAAGAAGTGACAACAAGCAGCAAGAGTGAGCAGCCTGTGTTTATTTTTTTACTCTCCCCTGGACTTTTTACACGGATGATTACATATCTAAAATAAAACAGTTTTCTAAACTGGACTTTCAATCGAAGCAGGAGGTAATATTTAAAGGAAGACCAACGCCAGAGCTAAATGGTTTTCTTCGGACAGTGATTTTCATCAAGACAGAGAGACTTTTAAAACTGAAGAAAGATAAAGAAGACTTCTATAAACAAGTTATCGATGTTTTTGTTCAGAAGGAGCGGCGCATTGACTTCATTTATAAGTAAAGGTAAGACCATAATAACATTTTTTTAATTAAATGTGCTTTTTTGTGTGCTACAGTGTGTATGTGTGAAGAATGCTGGTATGAGCTTTTAAACATAACCCTTTAACTGCTGCCAATCAAATGGTGAATAAGATACTATTTAGGTTTCATATGTTTATAAATCTGACTGTGATGAAGTCAGTGCCTCACCAGCCATGAACCTCACCGCACGTCCCTGGTACAGACAGAATCGGCACAGGTACCTCATTAAAGTACCAAATTCATGTTTAATCCTTAGTCTCATTTACTAGTAATATTTCACTATTCACGGTAGTCTCGGAATGAACCCCTTCTGCCGTAACATTTATTCAATACATTATTTGAATACATCCTTTGCCATTTTATTAGCATTTTGTGAGGCGAGGGACCATTTTTAGTCAGATCATGTGTAAATCTGGTAATATAGTATTAAAAAAAACATATATATATATATATATATATATATATTAACTATTATTAATATGATTACTTAAAATTGTAATCCATTAACATTTTTTTTTAAAAACAGTATGTATCATCTTTAAAATCTTATTCCAGAAAATTATAATTTTATAAAGCAACACATAGTTTCCTTGCTGACACTTGCTATTACAATAATAAAGCAACAGTTTAATTAAGATTTAAGTTACATTTATTTTAAACATGCATATTAGTTTCAAAGCTACACATGCAAATGCACCAAGTCATTACATTTCAACATTTTTTGATTCATTATGTCTATTTCTTACCAATTTTACTGACTTCCTCTATATTATTATTACACTATATATAATGATTACATAAGTTAAAGTACATCTAATAAAGTGTCAATGTATTTGAATACATAATTTGTCACCTAATTATCTATTTCAGTGGTTCTCAAATGGGGGTATGCGTACCCCTGGGGGTACTTGAAGGTATGCCAAGGGGTACGTGAGATTTTTTAAACTATTCTAAACATAACAACAAATCAAAAACTTTATGAATATATTTATTGAATAACATTTCAACAAAATATGAATGTAAGTTTATAAACTCTGAAAAAGAAATACAACAATGCAATATTTATTATTGACAGCTACATTTTTTTCGATATGTTCCATAAATATTGATGTTAAAGATTTCTTTTTTTGTAAAGAAATGTTTAGAATTAAGTTCATGAATCCAGATGGATCTCTATTACAATCCCCAAAGAGGGCACTTTAAGTTGATGATTATTACTATGTGTAGAAATCTTTATTTATAATTGAATCACTTGTTTATTTTTCGACAAGTTTTTAGTTATTTTATATATTTTTTTCCAAATAGTTAGAAAAAGACCACTACAAATGAGCAATATTTTTGCACTGTTATACAATTTAATAAATCAGAAACTAATGACATAGTGCTGTATTTTACTTCTTTATCTCTTTTTTACAACCAAAAATGCTTTGCTCTGATTAGGGGGTACTTGGATTGAAAAAATGTTCACAGGGGGTACATCACTGAAAAAAGGTTGAGAACCACTGATCTATTTTATTGGACAAGGAAACATATTTGGTATACTTCCTCTATGTTATTATTACGCTATATATAATCATTATATAAGGTAAAGCACATCTAATAAATTATTAATGTATTTGAATACATTCTTTGTCACCTAATTAGCTCTTTTATAGGACAAAGAACCACATTTGGTCTGAGTGAAATCATGTTATTTATTCTTGCCAATCATTAAAACTTGGTGATATAGTGGTAAAACAACTAACTATTTAAGGTTATTTTATTAATAATATTGATGTATATATTATTGCAAATTTTTAATTAATGGTCTTATATTATTTTATAATTTTACCAATACGATTACTTTGAAAATATTAAAAACAATCTTTTTGTACAAACATAAAATTCTGGTTGTAAAATGTGTTATATTTCATTTTATTCCAGAATAGCATTTTAGAAAACAATAAGATATTTCCTTGCTTTCACCTTCAACACACAGTTACCTTTTCGCAATTTCTGTTAAACGGGAACACCAGACCTATGTAAGCATCAATATATACCTTGATGGTGCAGAAAAAAGACTATTTATTTTTTAACCAATTTCCGAACTCTAAATGAGTGAATTTTGGCGAATTAAACGCCTTTCTGTTTATCGCTCTGGAGGTGATGACGTCAGAATGTGACGTCTCCTAGGTAATACAGCCGCCATATTCATTTTCAACACATTGCAAACATTGGGTCTCAGCTCTGTTATTTTCAGTTTTTTCGACTATTTTCTGGAACCTTGGCGACCTCATGCCTCGTCGGTGTGTTGTCGGAGGGTGTAACAACACTAACAGGGAGGGATTCAAGTTGCACCACTGGCCCGAAGATGCGAAAGTGTCTGCCGCCAGACCCCCATTGAATGTGCCAGAGTGTCTCCACATTTTACCGGTGATGTTAAGACAGACATGGCACAGAGATGTATTGATAACCTGCAGATGCATTTGCAACGATAAAGTCAATGAAATCACAATGGTGAGTTTTGTTGATGTTGACTTATGTGCTAATCAGACATATTTGGTTGCTGCGTGACTGCCAGCTAATCGATGCTAACATGCTATGTTAATTGATGCTAATATGCTATTTACCGGCGGTGCTAAGGCAGACATGGCACAGAGATGTATGGATAACCTGCAGATGCATTTGCAACGATAAAGTCAACAAAATCACAAAGGTGAGTTTTGTTGATGTTGACTGCCAGCTAATCGATGCTAACATGCTATGCTAATCGATGCTAACATGCTATTTACCGGCAGTGCTAAAGCAGACATGGCACAGAGATGTATGGATAACCTGCAGATGCATTTGCAACTATAATACGTTTCCTTCAACCCACATTTAATGCGAAAAAAACACTTACCAATCGAAGGATTTAAGTTGCTCCAGTGTCACAAGATGCGAAAGTCCTGATCGTTTGGTCCACACATTTTACCGGCGATGCTAAGGCAGACATGCATGGCCGAATAGCGTCAATAGCTATTCGCTCAATAGCTTCAGTTTCTTCTTCAATTTCGTTTTCGCTATCTGCCTCCACACTCCAACCATCTGTTTCAATAAATGCGTAATATGTTGAATCGCTTAAGCCGCTGAAATCCGAGTCTGAATCCGAGCTAATGTCACTATATCTTGCTGTGGTATTCCCATCGTTTGTTTACATTGGCAGCACTGTATGACATCACAGGGAAATGGATAGTGGTTTCGAAGATAGCGAAAATAAGGCACTTTAAAGCTTTATTTAGGGATATTCTGGGACGGGTAAAATTTTGAAAAAAACTTCCAAAAATACAACAAGCCACTGGGAACTGATTTTTATTGTTTTTAACCCTTTTGAAATGTTGATAATGTGAGCAAAGTAGTACTGTGTGACTGAGCAGCCTGCACACATCTGTGGAGTGGAGATAATATGGCACCAATGTAAAAAAAAACAAAATGCAATGATGAAGTCCACACCCAGTTTCACTTTTTAAGAGATGGAGGAAGTGGCCAGAAAAATGCGTATTAGCTGAAACATGACCAACAAAACACTCCTTCGTAATTCTCTTTAGGGCTGTTTATAGCGCGCAACTTTGATTTGGAGTTTGCTCGCAGACAAAGCGTGAAGACAGCGTGATTGACAGAGAAACACTTGATACAAAGCTGGTTTGCTGGGACGGCTGGAGAGCGCCACAGTGGGTTGCGCCTGCTAATTAAAAGAGAAGCAGCTGTCTTTCTTTCACTCTCTGTTATTCCCTTATTCCTGCGAGTATTAATGTTTTATTCAGGAGAAACATAACTACAGATGAAATTAATAAAATCAGGGCCCTGCCTTTCCCCTCCGCTATCTCTTGAGGGGTGGTAAATTCAAACGCTCTTTCTCCGCCTGGCTTTGAAAGTGCCGGCTCAAAGTGCTCTGTGCACCGTACTTTTCATTTTTCTTCATTTCCTGCATATTAACTTTCTTTTCCCTTTTGTTTCAAAGCGGATTGCCCCCAAAAAATAAAGATCAATTTTTCAGCGCAAAGGGCTTTAGAATTAGAGCGTGTTTTCCTCAGAATGATTTACTGAATAATTTTCATTGGATGTTTTGTGTGCAGGGACTTTTTTTTTTCACCTTTAAAGGGGAACATTATCACAATTTCAGAAGGGTTAAAACCAATAAAAATCAGTTCCCAGTGGCTTATTTTATTTTTCGAAGTTTTTTTCAAAATTTTACCCGTCCCAGAATATCTCTAAAAAAAGCTTTAAAGTGCTTGATTTTCGCTATTTGCGAAGCCACTGTCCATTTTCCTGTGACGTCACATAGCGATGCCAATACAAACAGATGGTGGATAGCACAGCAAGATATAGTGACATTAGCTCGGATTCAGACTCGGATTTCAGCGGCTTAGGCGATTCAACAGATTACGCATTTATTGAAACAGATGGTTGGAGTATGGAGGCAGATAGCGAAAACGAAATTGAAGAAGAAACTGAAGCTATTGAGCGAATAGCTATTGACGCTTTTCGGCCATGCATGTCTGCCTTAGCATCGCCGGTAAAATGTGCGGACCAAACGATCAGGACTTTCGCATTGACACTGGAGCAACTTAAATCCGTCGATTGGTAAGTGTTTGTTTGGCATTAAATGTGGGTGGAAGGAAACGCTGGATGTAAATATAGTTTCAAATGTACATACAGCTAGCCTAAATATCATGTTAGCATCGATTAGCTGGCAGTCATGCCGCGACCAAATATGTGTGATTAGCACATAAGTCAACAACATCAACAAAACTCACCTTTGTGATTTTGTTGACTTTATCGTTGGGAATGCATCTGCTTTGAGTGACGCAAGATATGCAGACATTCTTGCCATCTCTGTGCCATCTATGTCATAGCATCGCCGGTACAAACCAAACGAGGGACTTTCGCATCTCTTGACACTGGAGCAACTTGAATCCGTCGATTGGTAAGTGTTTGTTTGGCATTAAATGTGGATGGAGGGAAAGGCTGGATGCAAATATAGCTACAAATGAGGCATAATGCTGAAATATGTACATACAGCTAGCCTAAATAGCATGTTAGCATTGATTAGCATGCCGTGCTAATCGATGCACATTCTACGTAAATCAACTTGACTCCGTCCCTGATCGTGTTGTTACACCCTCCAACAACACACCGACGAGGCATAATTAGGGTCGGGTATCGTTTCACTTCGAACGATTCCGATTCTGATTCCGATTCTTTGTTTCGATTCCGATTCCTGACGATTTTCGATTCCGATTCTTCTTGTACCATACCAGGATCAATGTGTTTGCTAGGTAGTCCCTGGAAGGTGGTATTTATTTTGAGTTATGAGTTTTCACCATATCCCTGCAAACATAAACAAACATGTAATGTTGCTGTTACTGTTTAGCCCAGTATCAATTAGCTTAGCTCTGACGTTATTGCTTAACTAACCTAAATGTTGGAGATTCCACCTCTGAAAAGGGATGCAGTTTTCGGACTATGTGTGCAGTGACCTTTCTGTGCCACTCTTCCGTCTGTGGCACCGACATCTCCCCCATTGCCGCTACGGTGAACGGAGTACGCTGAGCACATCGCGGTGCCTGGCTAGCAGGTTGTAAATTGTCTATGAAAAAATATGCGGGCTAATTCGTTAGCTGCCTCAATGTTGGCGCATATATATTGTTTTACCTACCGGATTTGGACTGCAGTGCAGTCACCGAGGTGCCAGGCTGGGCGTCGGAGCCGGAGCCAGAGGAAGAGGCAGAGGAGGATGGGCGGCGCAGCGCGTCGAAGACAGGACACGCATTTATTTGTACTCCATGAACTCAGAGGTGCTTTATCATGTTCGACGTGCACCCTCCTAAGCACGAAACAGTCCTGTCGTATGTGTTACATTTCACCGATATTTCATTTTTTTTAGTAAAATAAAGCCACACTTTCGACCGCCGACGCTCGGCTACATAGGCTCGGCTATGCTAACATTTCCGGCGGTGGGCACTTCTTCATTGGTGTTCAGCGGCTTCTTCTTCCGTTCGGCGGACTTAATATTTTTTTCCGGTCGGCGGACTGGGTATCGAAAATAATCGGAAAGTTAGTCCCGGTTCCAATCGATACTCGATACCCAACCCTAGGCATAATGTCTCCAAAGTACCGGAAAACAGTCGAAAAAACGGAAAATAACAGAGCTGATTTGACTTGCTGCTTGTAATGTGGTGGAGAAAATGGCGTTGACTACCTAGGTGACGTCATGTTCTGATGTCATCGCTCCGAGAGCGATAAATTGAAAGGCGTTTAATTCGCCAAAATTCAACCATAGCTCGGTTGGTAGAGCGGCCGTGCCAGCAACTTGAGGGTTGCAGGTTCGATTCCCGCTTCCGTCATCCTAGTCACTGCCGTTGTGTCCTTGGGCAAGACACTTTACCCACCTACTCCCAGTACCACCCACACTGGTTTAAATGTAACTTAGATATTGGGTTTCACTATGTAAAGCGCTTTGAGTCACTAGAGAAAAGCGCTATATAAATATAATTCACTTCACTTCACACTAGAGTTTGGAAATCGGTTAAAAAAATATATGGTCTTTTTTCTGCAACATCAAGGTATATATTGACGCTTACATAGGTCTGGTGATACTGTTCCCCTTTAAAAAAACACACATTTCAGTGTGAAGCTTTTAGTCCTGTTTACATGAGGAGCATGCTTTTCGTGTTACTGTATTAGGTGTGTTCGTGTGTGTGCCTGTTTTATTTGACCGTCCAGGCCCTGGGAGTATTTGCCTGTCTGATCACCTCATGTGAGTCTAAGAAGGGAAGCCATGCGTGACTAACGCACACTTCAGAGTTGAACTAATTGTGTCATTTTTAACATGAATCTGTGCTAGCCCACATTTTATTTAGCCTCCCTCCATTGTCCCCGAGCCACGCGATGCATGCAGATTGGAAGCAACGGAAGCCCTCGCTCGCGTCCTACTCGGGAATAATTTTTAATGCTGGTGCAGGTGCATGGTTTATTTCCCCCTTGTATTGGGGGTTTGTGTACTCATAATTCAGCCTTTGTGACAACTAAATGTCCTCCGAGTGAACCGGCAGGAGACTTAAACAATGTTATTGGCCCTCGTTGAGAGTAACTTGAGAGGATTTACGTATAATTTGGTATGGTTTGAAGGAATGGAGGAATATGGATATACAGTAGTACAATAGGGAAAGGAGGGATATATCCCCATTCCTGGGTGGATATCCCGTGAAAGTGAGGAGGAGGTTAATCGTTTTGCAATGAAGTCTGCTGAAAATTATTGAAAAGCGCCACTCTACATGGCAACTGACGCTGCGGTCAAAGTTGGAATTGCCACTAAACACATTTTTTAAAATATTCAACACTGCTGCCAGCTGGTGGCTACAGTGGATAGTGCAACTCCCCAATTTGTCACATTGCATTTGTCAGGTAAACCGCGGCGCTGAGTCCCTTTCTGACTGGATCTCAAGTTGACTGGGTTCTGTGATGGTCCTCGTAACCTAAAATATTCCTATCTCTAATCAATGTCCCCCCATTATCTGTTAGCTACCTCTCTTTGTTTATAATGTATATTTTCTGTTGGATGTACTCTCTATTTTATGCTGCCCTTTTTATTTGCTGCAGCTTTTACATATACTATAGTATTGTACATGGTAATTGTTATATATTTTATGTATTATATACAGTACAATATATCAGGGTGTACCCTGCCTTCCGCCCGAATGCAGCTGAGATAGGCTCCAGCACCCCCCCGAAACACCGAAAGGGAAAAGCTGTAGAAAATGGATGTGTGGAATATAACAGTATTTATTATATACTGTATATATAATATATAATATATATATAAGTTTGTCTAAGTCTAAGTATATCAAAATGAAGCAAAACAAACTTCAAGATACAGATATTGTATAAAAAAAACAACTACTATAGTAGTTTTATGAAGTAGTTGGAGAGAAACCATCAGACGTCACGAACAGCTTTATCGAAGTAGGACACAGGACCCCAACACAGAGAAGAAATAAGAATAATAACAACAAGCGCACTCGAAAAGGAGTGAGGAAAAACAACCAAGGAAACACACAAAAGGTGTGGTACAACATAAATCGCACCCAAACGTGGGGAGAGGAAATAGTCAACACTACACGGCCGCGCCAAATCAGAGCCCCAAGAACGAGAAGCGTGAGTGGAGCTAAAGCAGAAATGACGAACACGATTGGAAGGGTGAACCATCAGGAATTTCCTGGCGCCCAGTGAAGAGAACTTAAGTAGTCAGGAAAAAATAACTAAGGATGCACACAAAAGGTGTGGTACAACAGTTAACACTACAGAGCCCCAAGAACGAGAAGCGTGATTGGAGCCAAAGCACAAATGACGAACACGATTGGAAGGGTGAACCATCAGGAATTTATTGGCGCCCAATGAAGACAACTTAAGTGGTCAGGAAAAAATAACTAAAAATGCACATAAAAGGTGTGGATACAATAGTTAACACTACAGAGACCCAAGAACGAGAAGCATGATTGGAGCCGAAGCAGAAATGATGAACATGATTGGAAGGGTGAACCATCAGGAATTTACTGGCGCCGAGTCAAGAGAGCTTAAGTAGTGAGGAAAAAATAAATAAGGATGCACACAAAAGGTGTGCTACAACGTAACAAGTATATATATTGTACCATATGTCCCGGCAAGAAATCTGCGTTCAAAGGACTCCGGCTTATTAGTGATTCCTAAAGCCCCCCAAAAAAGTATGCGGGCTATAGAGCGTTTTCCGTTCGGGCTCAGTACTCTGGAATGCCCACCCGGTAACAGTTCGAGATGCTACCTCAGTAGAAACTTTTAACTCTCACCTTAAAACTCATTTGTATACTCTAGCCTTTAAATAGACCTCCTTTTTAGACCAGTTGATCTGCCGCTTATTTTTTTTTCTCCTATGTCCCCCCCTCCCTTGTGGAGGGGGTCCGGTCCGATGACCATGGATGAAGTACTGGCTGTCCAGAGTCGGGACCCGGGATGGACCGCTCGCCTGTGTATCGGTTGGGTACATCTCTACGCTGCTGATTCGACTCCGCTTGGGATGGTTTCCTGTGGACGGGACTCTCGCTGCTGTCTTGGATCCGCTTTGAACTGAACTCTCGCGGCTGTGTTGGAGCCACTATGGATTGAACTTTCACAGTATCATATTAGACCCGCTCGACATCCATTGCTTTCGGTGCCCTAGAGGGGGGGATTGTCCACATATGAGGTCCTCTCCAAGGTTCTCATAGTCATCATTGTCACTGGCGTCCCACTGGGTGTGAGTTCTCCTTGCCCACTGGGTGTGAGTTTTCCTTGCCCTTATGTGGGTTCTTCCGAGGATGTCGTAGTCGTAGTGGTTTGTACAGTCCTTTGAGACATTTGTGACTTAGGGCTATATAAATAAACATTGATTGAAAGATTGATTGATTTATATATATATATTTTTTTTTGTTATGAAAAAATTTAAATAATAAACGTGAATCCACTGTGTACTCATATAGACCTTTATTAGCACATTGCGCCAACAACATAACATGAGTATAACATCAAAGTCTCTGGTAACTTCCTCTCTGCCCATTACATAAATAAAAAAAATCACATGAAAAAATATATAAATGACAAGAGCCAGCATATCCACACTACTGTCATTATGAATGTTATTTTTCAACAGCTGAAATAAAGTTGTCAGTTTGAACCGTCAGATAAGCCTCCTGCATGTTTGTGTGCCCGAGTCGACTCACAAGCTCTCCTCCTCTCCCTCACCTCCCTCTGCCCAAACGCTCTCTGATTTTTGTTGCATACATCTCAGGGACAATACCTCTATTAGGAGGTCTAAAACAAGGGTGCCCTTTGTCTCCATACTTATTTATTATTGCTATGGAAATATTGCTGATTAAAGTTAGATTGAGTGGACCTGCAGCATGCACAATCATGTGTGTTTACGGACTGTATCCCTGCAGACTGTATTGATCTATATTGATATGTGAATGAGTGTAAATGGGGGAGGGAGGTTTTTTAGGTTGGTGCACTAATTGTAAGTGTATATTGTGTTTTTTATGTTGATTTAATAAAAAAATAAATAAATAAAAATAATAATAATAATATATATATATATATATATATATATATATATATATATATATAAATATATATATATATATATATATATATATATATAAATTCTTCTGCGGACCAGTACCAATCGAGCCGCGGGCCGGTGGTTGGGCACCGCTGCCACACATCACCAAGTCCAATGCAAAGCGCCGGAGGAAGTGGTGTAAAGGACGTCAACACTGGACTCTAGAGCATTGGAGACTAGTTTTCTGGAGTGATGCATTCCACTTTTCCATCTGGCAATCTGATGGACAAGTCTGGGTTTGGAGGTTGCCAGGAGAACGCAACATTTCGGACTGCATTGTGCATGGTGTGAAATTTGGTGGAGGAGGAATTATGATGTGGGGTTGTCTTTCAGGAGGTGGGCTTGGCCCCCTAGTTCCAGGGAAAGGAACTTTGAATGCTCCAAGATACCAAAACATTTTGGACAATTCAATGCTCCCAACCATGGGGGAACAGTTTGGAGCGGGCCCATTCCTCTTCCAACATGACTGTGCACCAGTGCACAAACCAAGGTCTATAAAGACATGCATGACAGAGTCTGGTGTGGATTTACTTGACTGGCCTGCACATAGTCTTGACCTGAACCTGATATAACATATTTGGGATGAATTAGAACGGAGAGTGAGAGCCAGGCCTTCTCCACCAACATCAGTGTGTGACCTCACCAATGTGCTTTTGGAAGTATGGTCAAAAATTCCTATAAAAACACTCTGCAACCTTATGGCCAGTCTTCCCAGAAGAGTTGAAGCTCTAGTAGCTGCAAAAGGTGGACCGACAACATTGAACGCAATGGGTTAGGAATGGGATGGCACTTCAAGTTCATATGTGAGTCAAGGCAGGTGGCCAAATACTTTTGGCAATATAGTGTATATTACTGTTAGAACATTATCAAAAAGAGTCAATTTTGCATAATAGGGGGACCTTTTTAATGCAAGGATTTCTAACACAGCTCTTGTGTGTGCTCTCATGCAGGTGTACCCAATGAAGTGGCTGAAACAGAGCAGGAAAAAAAACAAACAGGCAGGTACAGATAGCGACATTTTTTTTCTCTCTCCCTAACAGCCACACATACACACAAGTTAAGGCAGCCCCGTGTTGTTGATCAATAGTTTCCTGTGCAGGGGAGGGCTGATGGCTGCAGACAGCAGTCAAAGCCCTGAGGACCCGAGGGTGACACCCCTTATCAACTGAGCAAGGTGAAATGTCAAACACCGGATCTACTTTCTCTCTCTCCCCCAACCTACTCTGTAATTTTCTATGAGCACCTACAGTACAAGTTCCATTCATCTTTTTTTGCAACCCCGTCTTTCTTTTTCATTCCCTCTCTGACGCCGCTTCCCTTTTGTCCTCTCTCCCAGCTGTGCATTTTGCTTTTGTGCTATTAGTACACGGCGGCAAAACAGCCCTATTGAGCAGAACACAGATATGAATATGAATTTGAATATGGCCCCAGTGTTTGTGGGGGTGTTGCAGTGCTAATCTGGCTTAGATGCACTCTGCATGTCTTACACACTGTCCATTTCCATGGCCCTGAGCTCAATAACAACACTGTCGGATTAGTGCAGGGTGACTTCACACACTAATAACAACCAAAAGAGGGGCACGAGGAATACAAACTATCCAGGCTGCTAGAATACAGAAACATCAATACACTGCATATGATTTTTACTGTAATGCAGGGGTCACCAACCTTTTTGAAACCAAGAGCTACTTCTTGGGTACTGATTAATGCAAAGGGCTACCAGTTCGATACACACTTAAATAAATTGTCAAACATAGCCAATTTGCTCAATTTATCTTTAATAAATACATCTATATATATATGAAACATGGGTATTTCTGTCTGTCATTCCGTTGTAATATTTTTTCCTTTTACGAAAGGTTTTTTGTAGAGAATAAATGCCAAAAAAACCCACTTAATTGAACATTTTAAAAGAGGAGAAAACAGGAAAAAAAAAATGCATTTTGAAACATAGTTTATCTTTAATTTCGACTCTTTAAATTTCAAAATTCAACCCAAAAAAATTTGAGATTAACTAGCTAATTGGAATCTTTTTGAAAAAAATAAAAAAAACAATTTATGGAACATCATTAGTAATTTTTCCTGATAAAGAATAATTTTAGAATTTTGATGATATGTTTTAAATAGGTTAAAATCCAATCTGCCCTTTGTTAGAATATATAACAAATTGGACCAAGCTATATTTCTAACAATGACGAATCATTATTTCTTCTAGATTTTCCAGAACAAAAATTTTAAAAGAAATTCAAAAGACTTTGAAATAACATTTAAATTTGATTCTACAGATTTTGTAGATTTGCCAGAATATTTTATTTGAATTTTAAGAAGAAATATTTCACAAATATTCTTCGTGCAAAAAAAAGAAGCTAAAATGAAGAATTAAATCAAAATGTATTTATTATTCTTTACATTAAAAAAAAAAAGAAAATTACTTGAACATTGAGTTAAATTGTCAGGAAAGAGGAGGAAGGAATCCAAAAGGTAAAAAGGTATATGTGTTTAAAAATCCTACAATCATTTTCAAGGTTGTATTTTTTCTCTAAAATTGTCTTTCTGAAAGTTATAAGAAGCAAAGTAAAAAAATAAATGAATTTATTTAAACAAGTGAAGACCAAGTCTTTGAAATATTTTCTTGGATTTTCAAATTGTATTTGAGTTTTGTCTGTCTTAGAATTAAAAATGTCGAGCAAAGCAAGACCAGCTTGCTAGTAAATAAATACAATTTAAAAAAAATAGAGGCAGCTCACTGGTAAGTGCTGCTATTTGAGCTATTCTTAGAACAGGCCAGAGGCTACTCATCTGGTCCTTACGGGCGACCTGGTGCCCGCGGGCACCGCGTTGGTGACCCCTACTGTAATGCATAAAAAGACACTGTCCATGTGTACACACTTGTGGTAAACATGCTCGTGCACCCTTGTCATCTTCATCAGCACCATCTTTCCCTTCTGCATAATATTTGGAATTATTTCCTCATCTGGCAAAAGGATTATGTTTCTCAGATTGGGTTTATGATCTCGCCGCAAAAGCAGATTTATCCAGCCACCATATGTAGAATTATCATTAGAGCTCTAATCCCTCCAACATCTCACTAGCACACACACACACACACACACACACACACACACACACACACACACACACACACACACACACACACACACACAACACACACTGTCCTCTGCTGAATGCCTCAAAATGATTGGCAGTTAGTAAGTTCTTGAGTCAAAACAGACTCGTAGTAGGTCAGTGATGGCGTAAAACATCAAAACAGTGCGATAAACACTGGCGTTAAGAACAACACGCACACGCAGATGTTGTTATGGCCGTATTTGATGATTTAGGCCAGGAGTCACCAACGCGGTGCTTTGGGAACCAGGTAGCGCGTAAGACCTAGATGAGTAGCCCGCTGGCCTGTTCTAAAATTAGCTCAAATAGCAGCACTTACCAGTGAGCTGCCTCTGTTTTTTAAATGTTATTTATTTACTAGCAAGCTGGTCTCGCTTTGCTCAACATTTTTAATTCTAAGAGAGACAAAACTCAAATAGAATTTGAAAATCCCAGAAAATATTTTAAACACTTGTTTAAATAAATTCATTTATTATTTTACTTTGCTTCTTATAACTTTCAGAAAGACAATTTTTGAGAGAAAATACAACTTTAAAAATGATTTTAGGATTCTTACACACATATACCTTTTTACCTTTTAAATTCCTTCCTCCTCTTTCCTGACAATTTAAATCAATGTTCAAATACATTTGTTGTTTTTATTGTAAAGAATGATAAATACACTTTAATGTAATTCTTCATTTTAGCTTCTGTTTTTTTGACAAAAAATATTTGTGAAATATTTTTTCAAATTTATTATGATTAAAATTCAAAAAAAATATTCTGGCAAATCTAGAAAATCCGTAGAATCAAAATGTAATCTTTAAATTTTTTGTTATGGAAAATCTAGAAGAAATAATGATTTGTCTTTGTTAGAAATATAGCTTGGTCCAATTTGTTATATATTCAAACAAAGTGCAGATTGGATTTTAACCTATTTAAAACATGTCATCAAAATTCGAAAATTAATCTTAATCAGGAAAAATTACTAATGATGTTCCATGAATTGTTTTTTAAATTTTTTTTAAAAGATTCGAAATTAGCTAGTTTTTCCCCTTCATATTTTTCGGTTGATTTTGGAATTTTAAAGAGTTGAAGTTGAAGATAAATTATGTTTCAAAATATAATTTTCATTTTTTTTGTGTTTTCTTCTCTTTTAAACCGTTCAATTTAGGTTTTTTTCATAATTTATTCTCTACAAAAAACCTTCCGTAAAAGGAAAAAAAATGTGCGACAGAATGACAGACAGAAATACCCATTTTTTATGTATATAGATTTATTTATTAAAGGTAATTTGAGCAAATTGGCCATTTCTGGCAATTTATTCAAGTGTGTATCAAACTGGTAGCCCTTCGCATTAATCAGTACCCAAGAAGTAGCTCTTGGTTTCAAAAAGGTTGGTGACCCCTGATTTAGGCCTTATTGAGAATTATGGAGGGACGTCAACAGCGACTTGTTTTAATGTACGGCATTTAAACTTAAAGAACACCTGTTCCAGCAAATGCTCGATAATACACATTCATATTCCCCACCATCCTCTACCTATGATAAGTCATCACTGTCGTCCCCCTCCCCCCGTTCCCCCTTAGCCCCCCATGGCTCCCTCAGGCTTCGCCGTCTCTAATCAAGGCCTAATGAGCCTAATTGGTCGTTAAAACATGGCAGAGTCTTGACACAGCCGCGTACAGCGTCTGCCATATGGTCGGGGGTTGGCCCCAGGGCCCCGAGCTGCCAACTGTCTCCCCCCCACCCCCCTTTCCCACTCCCGTGTCAGGGCCTGAATGACAGCGGCTGCACTGCGTCGGGAGTTTCCCTGCTCTTGATGACTCAGCACCGAGTAGACAGAATGTAACAAAAGATGCCAGCTAATAGACACATACAATTTAAATAGATTTAAGATGAATTTAAATAAAAGTATTACTACAATGGTAATTGTAACTTGATTTAATATAATAATTAATTTAAAGAACTTTAATTAATACATTATATTTTTATATTTTAAATGTTCTAATTGCAACTTCCTTTATTGACATATCACCCTTCAATTGCCTTATTTTGAATGTTAGTCATGGTTAGAATTAATTTACCTCTGAACTGTAGCTCTCTGGTTTTTGACAGCACTTATGCAGCCTCAGACAATATTACTTTTTCGAGATGCGATTAAAATACACTTTATTGCCAAAAGTATTTGGCCACACCATCCTAATCACTTGGCCTGGTGTATAAAATCAAACACTTAGGCATGGAGACTGTTTCTACAAATATTTGTAAAAGAATGGGCCCGCTTCAATGATTTCCAGCGTGGAACTGTCATAGGATGCCACCTGTGCTTCAAATCCAGCCGTGAAATGTCCTCGCTCCTAAATATTCCTAAATCAACTGTCAGCTTGATTATAAGAAAATGGAAGAGTTTGGGAACAACAGCAACTCAGCCACAAAGTGGCAGGCCATGTAAACTGGCAGAGAGGGGTCACCGGATGCTGAAGAACATAGTGCAAAGAGGTCGCCGACCTTCTGCACAATCAGTTGCTACAGAGATCCAAACTTCATGTGACCTTCCAATTAGCCCACGTACAGTACGCAGAGAGCTTCATATAATGGGTTTCCATGGCCGTGCAGCTGCATCTAAGTCATACATCACCAAGTCCAATGCAAAGCGCGGGATGCAGTGGTGTAAAGCACATCACCACTGGACTCAAGAGCAGTGGAGACGCCTTCTCTGGAGTGATGAATCACACTTTTCCATCTGGCAATCTGATGGACAAGTCTGGGTTTGGAGGTTGCCAGGAAAACGTTACATTTCGGACTGCATTGTGCCGAGTGTGAAATTTGGTGGAGGAGGAATTATGGGGTGGGATTGGTTTTTCAGGAGTTGGGCTTGGCCCCTTAGTTCCAGTGAAAGGGAATTTGAATGCTCCAGGATACCAAAACATGTTAGACAGTTCTATGGGATGGCACTTCAAGTTCATATGTGAGTAAAGGCAGGTGGCCAAATACTTTTGGCAATATAGTGTATCTAGAACAGTGGTCTTCAAACTTTTTTTACCAGGTACCACCTCAAAAAACACTTGGCTCACCAAGTACCTCCGTAATGACCAAACATTAAATACAGCAAGGCAGTAGTTCTATGCATTCATTAAAAAACAGGGAGAGTTTTTTTTTTAACAAGTACATTTCATATTTTTGGACACTAACATTACACACAGTTTAAATATTAATACTGTGTTTGAATATAGGAGCCCCCGTACGACAAGTGCTACACATACCACAGTTTAAGAATCACTGATCTTGAACGTATCTCCATGAACCCCATTAAATAATTTTGTTCTACTTAAAAAAAAAAAGTGCCAATAAATTCAGTCCAAAGTGGCCAGAATATGATTTTAAATAATCATATAACCTGCGCCTAAATATCAGTATAAAAATGTCAGGTTTTCCCTTACTTCAGAGTGTAAAGAACAAATTAGCTGATACACATACAATACTATCATCAGTAGATATGCATATGGATCATACTAATACTTATATGAGTGTATCTTTTGGGAGTTAGGTCCACCCTATCTTCAAAATATAGTAAAGCCTCTGTTACTAACTTTATTCGAGGGTCCTTGAACGCATCACAGTTATGGGCAATGAGATGCAAAAGTAAAACTTGTACATAAACCCGAGGCAGCCACAAATAGATGTATTATATTTGTATGTGTCTTCTATCATCTCATCTTTGTTTTAAAATGCTGGTGTTGTGTGTGTGAATGCTTAAAGGGGAACATTATCACCAGACCTATGTAAGCGTCAATATATACCTTGATGTTGCAGAAAAAAGACCATGTATTTTGTTAACCGATTTCCGAACTCTAAATGGGTGAATTTTGGCAAATCAAACGCCTTTCTGTTTATCGGTTTTTAGCGATGACATCAGAACGTGACGTCACCGAGGTAATACACCCGCCATATTCATTTTCATATTACAAACACCGGGTCTCAGCTCTGTTATTTTCCGTTTTTTCGACTATATTTTGGAACCTTGGAGACATCATGCCTCGTCGGTGTGTTGTCAGAGGGTGTAACAACACTAACAGGGAGGGATTCAAGTTGCACCACTGGCAAGAAATCTGCCGCCAGACCCCCATTGAATGTGCCAGAGTGTCTTCACATTTGACCGGCGATGCTAAGACAGACATGGCACAGAGATGTATGGATAACCTGCAGATGCATTTGCAACGATTAAGTCAACAAAATCACAAAGGTGAGTTTTGTTGATGTTGTTGACTTATGTGCTAATCAGACATATTTGGTCACGGCATGACTGCCAGCTAATCGATGCTAACATGCTATGCTAATCGATGCTAACATGCTATTTACGGTAGCTGTATGTACATTTGAAACTAGATACCCACATTTAATGCGAAACAAACACTTAACAATCGACGGATTTAAGTTGCTCCAGTGTCACAAGATGGGCAAGTCCTGATCGTTTGGTCTGCATTTTTTACCGCCGACGCTAATAAGGCACCCATGCTATGGGCCACTTCATTAGGTACACCCACGCTATGGCTGAATAGCGTCAAAAGCTATTTGCTCAATAGCTTCAATTTCTTCTTCAATTTTGTTTTCGCTACCTGCCTCCACACTCCAACCATCCGTTTCAATACATGCGTAATCTGTTGAATCGCTTAAGCCGCTGAAATCCGAGCTAATGTCGCTATATCTTGCTGTGGTAACCGCCATGTTGTTTTTATTAGCAGCCCTATATGGCGTCACAGGGAAATGGATAGTGGTTTCGAAGATAGCGAAAAAAAGGCACTTTAAAGCTTTATTTAGGGATATTCCGGGACCGTTAAAATTTTGAAAAAAACTTCAAAAAATACAACAAGCCACTGGGAACTGATTTTTATTGTTTTTAACCCTTTTGAAATTGTGATAATGTTCCCCTTTAAAGGTGAGCCTTGATGACTTTATGACGTCTGTGTTGAGTGAAGTGAAGCGTTCCAATGAAATATTTTTTATTTCTAATATTGGTTGTAGGTACTCTTGGACATGTTTCATTTATTTATTTTGTTTTAATATTTATGACACTATTTTTTATGACTTATTTATTTGACTAACAGAAAAAATAATCAAGCTTAATAAATGCCCAGGGGACCATCTGTGCTTGACGAGTAGAAAAGATACAATCATTCTGGTACTCACGTGCATTGCCAACTATTCTGACAGTAATGGCTGCGTTCTACAGTAAATCTACATTAAAGGACTATTAAAGGACAAGCTGTACACTACTAAAGTATATCCAAGATTACATCGTATTGTGAATGCGTACCATAAAAAAAAAGTTTGAGCTGCTGTAAAAACAACAATACTATGTTGACTAGTTAAAATGTTTCCACCGTTGTGGACTTTTCAACTTGTGTTGTGTCTTCCACCAGCGACCTACAGTAAGCTCCCAGGCAGAGAAAGTAAGTTGCACGATTATATTCAGCAATATTAAGTGTGATACTGCATCAGTAATGTGTTGCCTTTAGTGTGTCGCATGGACGGCTAATTAATTTGCCCCCATAAGCTAGTAGGAGCTGTGAGGTCTGCTGCCCTCAGCCAATTTCTTTGTGACCCTAACATGACCTAAGCATTGGGTGTATGACTTGTGCACGTGTGTGTGTGTGCGTGCGTGTGTGTGTGTGTGTGTGTGTGTGTGTGTGTGTGTGTGTGTGTGTGCTGCCTATGTGTGAAGAGGTTCAGCATATTTTACGAAAACATGGAAGCCCAAGATCTAACAAGAAGTGATTATGTAAATGATTTGTTGGCAGCTTCAGTACCACTGGGGGTTTGAAGGCTTGGTGTGTGTGTGTGTGTGTGTGTGTGTGTACATGTGGTTGTGTCACGCTTCAATTGAGCCCATCTTATGGGCACAGAAAGTGGGCCCCTCCAGCCTGCAGTTACCATATTGGCAGCGATTAACAGGCCAGTTCCTTAACTTCGGTGGACAACAACATTTTTTGCGAAGAACACAGATCATAGTTTTATTTAGAACTCTGGCATCAGCCAAAAAGGGTATGTATAGTTCATTACCGGCACTTTTTTTTAGATTTATATCGTTCTTGGATGACTATAGAACAAGTACATATTATGATACATGTTGCAAAAATGCCTGAAACAATCGACTGCCAAGTCCATCCATCCATCCATCCATCTTATCCAAGGTCGGGTCGCGGAGACAGCAACCTAAACAGGGAAGTCCAGACTTTTTTCTCCCCAGCCACTTCGTCCAGCTCTTCCCGGGGGATGTCGAGGCGCTCCCAGGCCAGCCAGGAGACATAGTCTTCCCAACATGTCCTGGGTCTTCCCCGTGGCCTCCTACCGGTCGGACGTGCCCTAAACACCTCCAAGGGAGGCGTTCGGGTGGCATCTTGACCACCTCATCTGGCTCCTCTCGATGTGGAGGAGCAGCGGCTTTACTTTGAGTTCCTCCCGGATGGCAGAGCTTCTCAACCTATCTCTAAGGGAGAGCCCCGCCACCCGGCGGAGAAAGCTCATTTCGGCCGCTTGCACCCGTGATCTTGTCCTTTCGCTCATAACCCAAAGCTCAGAACCATAGGTGAGGATGGGAATGTAGATTGACCAGTAAATTGAGAGCTTTGCCTTCCGGTTCAGCTCCTTCTTCACCACAACGGATCGATACAGCGTCCACATTACTGAATACGCCGCACCGATCCGCCTGTCGATCTCACCATAAAAACTCTTCCCTCATTTGTGAACAACACTCCGAGGTACTTGAACTCCTCCACTTGGGGCGGGGTCTCCTCCCCAACCCGGAGATGGCACTCCATCCTTTTCCGGGAGAGAACCATGGACTAGGACTTGGAGGTGCTGATTCTTATCCCAGTCGCTTCACACTCGGCTGCGAACCAATCCAGTGAGAGCTGAAGATCCTGCCAAGTCTCCAAAAGTAAAAAAAAAAAAAAAAAAAGGTCTCTGATTAGCGCTGGGTCATAAAACATTGGCATTAAAGGGGAACTGCACTTTTTTTTTAAATTTTGCCTATCAGTCACAATCCCTATGTAAGACAAGACACAAATGTTTTTCTTTCTTTATGCATTCTAACTCATAAATACATGCTAGCAAAAGTCAGCTACCAATACACATACGTGTAAGTAGTATGTAATGTAGTAACAGGCACATTCATAATAATATGTAATTTGTTCGTAATTTGCATCACATAGTTCACTTTTCCCTTTAACAACAACAACACTGGTAATCATGGCAGATTTAATGAGATATGACTACTTCTTTAAGACAAATGATGATTCAAAACCTTATATATTCATTTTCAACTTATATTAAATTGAATACAGGTTGATAAGGATTTGCAAATCATCGTATTCTGTTTTTATTTACGATTTACAATACGTGCCGAATTCACTGGTTATTGGGTTGTATATATTGTGAAAGTTTACCCAAACATCCTTTCTGTGAAACAGCCAATTTAAATATACGTAAAACTGGCTGTGCCACAACAACATGTCCACGATGAAACCCAATGAAGGAAAAATGCTTGCTTGTTTGCGTTAACCAGCACAAGTCACTACTGGACCTTTCAGCCTCATTTGAAGTAAATGTGCCTTGCTTTGAACTTTTATGATCTTTGACAATATGCCTACATCTGTATAGAAGTCACTTTGAGTGTGTGCCAAGACGAGTCCTGATTGATCCACAACCTTTCACAAAAAGATGGATTTTCCGAAATGTACTTCTAATGGCGGAGTCTGTGACTACGTTTTGGCAATGAAGGAGAAAATGAAACAATAAGAAATAAGGCCATGCAAAATAGGTCATTAATATGTACTTAATAATGACTAATTAAGGGCCAATATGTTACTAATTTGCATGTTAATAAGTAACTAATTAATGGTGAATATGTTCCCAATACTAAAGTGTTACTGACATAACAGTAGGTTAGAGAAGTATGAATGACACATTAATAATATTATTTTGATATGTTGTGCTTCGCCGTCTACTGTAAAACAAGAGCATCCCTATCTTCCGCCAATATAGAATAGGATAGAATAGAATAGAACAGAATAGAGTTTTATTGTCATTATTACAGTGAACAGGTTCAAAGAACAACAACATTGGAACAGATCCCCTAAGGTGCCTACACAATAATTTGGTAATATAAATAGTCAAAAAAGATTTTTTTTTAAAAAGATACAAAAGAAGATATGTTTTTATATGTATGTATATATCCACACACATGCATATACCCATACATATGTATATATATATACGTGCATACACAATAATTTGGTAATATAAATAGTAAAACAAGATTAAAGTTTGCAAATACATCAAAGATGCTATTATAATCCATTTCTAATGGATAAAGCTTTGGCCTGGACAAGAGGTCATCAGGTGGTCCCCAACATTCACCGAGTGTTTTGACCCTTAACCACAACACTCTCCAGTTGGTGGGTCAGCAGTGATTGGCCAGATCACTGCTCCTCTCATCCAGGCTTCCAGCTATTGTCCTCTCTTTTATGCCAGAGCCAACAGGAGGCTCTCTCCGCCGCTTCTCCCAGCCTACGAACGGCTGTTTTTCTCAAGTGACCTCTCAATCCAACCTTTGTCATCATATTCCACACAGATTGCGCAGGGAATCCTCGACAACCAACTTCCACTGTCATCAGCCATGCTGTCCACCCCTTGTCCCGGCAGTCCTGGACAAGTTGTTGGTACTTTGTTTTCTTCCTCTCTGCCGCTTCCTCACATCCCTCCTCCCACCGGGACAGTAAGTTCCACCAGGATGATTTTCTTTCCCTCTGGGGACCACAAAACTATGTCTGGTCTCAGAGTGGTGGACAGTACTGCCTCTGGGAAGAGGAGCTTCCGCCCCAGGTCGACCTCCATCTCCCATCCCTGGGCCAACTGCAAGAGGTTTTGGTTGGCTTGGCCTTGGACAACTGGTCTATGACCCTCTTTCACAAAGGTGATTGTGCTCAGCAATGGTTTTGTTTTGGCTGGGTGTTTCTTTCTCCTCTCTTGTTCCAAGATGTCTGCGAGCATTGCCAACACCTTGTCATGGCGCCACCTGTATCTTCCCTGGGTCAATGCTGTTTTGCACCCAGACAGAATGTGCGCCATAGTTCCTTTACCGCCACACAACCTGCACAGCGGGTCCTCCCTCATTCCCCACCTATGCAAGTTGACTGGGGTCGGCAGGGTGTCATATACTGCTCGAAGCAGAAATGAGATACGAAACAGCTCCAGCCTCCACAGTTCACTCCACGTCACGTTCCTCTTGGGAAGGTTCCACCTTGTCCAGGCACCTTGGGTTGCGAGCTCGATGGCTTTAGCTCTTCGTCCTTCTTCCTCAAGGTTTCGGACTTCATCCTGAATCAAGGTCCTCCTTTCCCTGGGAGTGGACTTGGACCACTGCTGGAAATGTGATGTTCCTAGACCCTGTCTTCCAGTGCAGAGGCTTCCGATGGTATCTTTGGTCCTGAGAGATGATTCTGCCTGGGCAATAGCAGTGCTAGCGGCCCACTTCCTGCCATATCTTGTTCTTATTCTAGCTTCCCTGATCAGCCGATCATGAGAGTCCATATACGTCAGGGAAAGTCTGCATTTTGCGACTTTAAACTCCTCCAGAACTGAAGACAGGGGGAGCTGGAGCTGGCCCGACCTTATGTAGAGCCCCGTAGATGTAAAGCTCGGGGGTATCCCCAACCATTTCCGAAGGTGCTTGTTGAACTTCCTCTCCAACCCTTCAACTGTTGTTATCACAGTTGAAGGGTGAGAAGCCACATAAGTATTTGGAGTAAGCCATGCTGGTAGATCCAGCACTTGTATTTCCCAGGCAGACCAGACTTGTCAATCCTTTTCAACCATTCTTCAACTTGATTTTCGGTGCTGGAGATGCTGTTTTTATCCGTCATGGAATCATCATACCACTTTCCAAGGCATTTAATAGGGTTCCCTTGGATGTTTTGGATTGCTTCCCCTTGAACAAGCAGCTTGAACTTTCCCGTTGTTTTTTCCTTTTGGATCACCAGACACCTTGATTTCTTGGGCTTGAAGATCATCTTTGCCCAAGTAGCCATACGATCCAGTTCCGCCAGGACCCATCTCGCCTGCACGTGAGTTGGTGTTATCACGGTAAGATCATCCATGAATGCCCTGATTGCTGGTTCTTGACTTCCTGCTGCAGTCTTTGGTCCTCTTGACTTTATGATCGCTGCAGAGATGATGAGGTTCATTCCCATGACAAACAAGATGGGAGAGATGGTGCACCCTGTCACTATTCCCAACTCCACTGGCTGCCATTTAGTTGTGAACATGGCTGCTTGGAATCGTAGCTTGATGTCTCCCAGGTAGCTGGTGATCATCCCCCGGATGTGATGTGGGATGAGGTAATGGTCCATAGCCACTTGGATCACGTTATGGGGAATTGACCCATATGCATTAGCAAAATCAAGCCAGACTACTGTTAGGTTGCCTTTCTTCTCCTTTGCTTCTTGGATAAGTTGGCCGAGGAGCCCTGTATGCTCCAGGCTCTCGAAGAACCCTTCGATACCGCCCTTCTGGATAGAGGTGTTAATATATCCATTCCGGGTCATGAAGGAGCTCATTCTTTTGGCCAGCACTGAAAAGAAGATTTTCCACTCCACACTTAGCAAGGAAATGGTTCGGAACTGGCTGATCTTTGTGGATCCCCGTTGTTTTGGCACAAAGCACCCTTCTGCCCTTCTCCAGCTTGTTGGTAAGGTTCCTTTGGTCCATATAACCCGCATAAGCTTCCACAGCCTGTGTAGGAGCTTAGGGCATTTCTTGTATACTTTGTAGGGTATACCGCTGGGACCTGGGGCAGAAGCTGATCTTGCGTGCTTGACAGCCTCTTGATCGTCTCTCCATGATGGATATTCTGTGCTGAGGGAGGATGTTGGTGGACTGATGGTACCAAGCCCGAGATTTCCTGGTAGGGCATTGTTTCTTGAAGGGTCACTGAATGTCTCTTCAACAAACTCCTCCACCTCCTCCTTAGAACTTGTTAGAGTCCCTGATCTCGCCTCTCCCAAAAGTGACTTGGTGAAGCGATAGGGGTCTTTTATGAACTGGGCTCGTGCAGCTTCCTGCCTTTTTCGCCTTTGCCTTTGCCCTTCAGCCCTTCTCAGCCTGATGAGCTGCTCGCGGAGACTGGCTGTCAGTTCTTTAAGACCTTCCTTTTCTTCCATGCTTGCCAATTTGAATTGCTTTCTCAGGGTTTTAATCTCCTTCCGAAGTTGTTTGATCTTTCTTTCTCTTCTGTTTTCCTGCTTTTCTGGTCTGGCTTTGTTGTCTCTCCTTGGCACTGTTCCAAACCGCTCTTTTCCCAAGTTGTAGGTGATGGCTGTGAGTGAATCCACCTTCCTTTCTACTGAATCTGCTTGAACCATTTCAAGCAACCTTTCCAGATCTTCATCGAGCATGGACCACTCCTTGGTCTCACTCATCTTAGGCCACTTGATTCTTTCCTTCGTTGGCTGGGGTGGGCTTTCTGGGATGGCATTTGAGGTTGTCCTTGGGGGGTTTTGGGGGATTGCAAGCACTGAGAGATCTCTAGGACTATGGTTTGCTTCCTGCCTACGGTTCTCCTGTGTCTCACCAGACTGTTCGTCGGAGCGGTGTGCCTGTGTCCGTCCCTGTCCACACTTGGCCTTGTCCTTGGCCTTGCTCTGGTGTATTTTGAGCCCTCTTGCCCCTTTGCAGATCTTTCCGCAATTGTACTTCACTTCCCATGCCTCCCCAGTCAAGGTGGTCTGTTTGAGCCTTCTCTATGTCCGTGTCACTGTCCTTGTCGTTGCCGTTGAATCTGTCCTAGCGAGTCCCTCATCCTCCCCCCCTCTCGGGAGACTCTGGGGGTATTGCTTATTTGTACGTTCAGTAGCTTGCTTGGTGCCCTCTTACGAGTGCTGCAACAGGAGTTGCTGGCCCCTGTTACCCCGCCAGTCTTTCCTGGAGGTCAGCTGTCTCTCCAGCGTCACCGACCTTTCTCGGTTGTCATCCAGACTTTCCTGGAAGTCACTGGTTGCCCAGGGAGTTCAGTTTGCAAATACATCAAAGATGCTATTATAATCTATTTCTAATGGATAAAGCTTTGGCCTGGACAAGAGGTCATCAGGTGGTCCCCAATGTTCACCGAGTGTTTCGACCCTTAACCACAACACTCTCCGGTTGGTGGGTCAGCAGTGATTGGCCAGATCACTGCTCCTCTCATCCAGGCTTCCAGCTATTGTCCTCTCTTTTATGCTAGAGCCAACAGGAGGCTCTCTCCGCCGCTTCTCCCAGCCTACGAACGGCTGTTTTTCTCAAGTGACCTCTCAATCATGACTAATTAAGGGCCAATATGTTACTAATTTGCATGTTAATAAGTAACTAATTAATGGTGAATATGTTCCCAATACTAAAGTGTTACTGACATAACAGTAGGTTAGAAAAGTATAAATGACACATTAATAATATTTTATTTTGATATGATGTGCTTCGCCATCTACTGTAAGACAAGAGCATCCCTATCTTCCGCCAGTACAGAATAGAATAGAATAGAATAGAACAGAATAGAGTTTTATTGTCATTATTACGGTGAACAGGTTCAAAGAACAACAACATTGGAAGTGATCCCCTAAGGTGCCTACACAATAATTTGGTAATATAAATAGTCAAAAAAGATTTTTTTTTAAAAAGATACAAAAGAAGATATGTTTTTATATGTATGTATATATCCACACACATGCATATACCCATACATATGTATATATATACGTGCATACACAATAATTTGGTAATATAAATAGTAAAACAAGATTAAAAAAAGAGAATACGTATATATATGTATATATATATATATATATATATATATATATATATATATATATATATATATATCCACACACATGCATATATCCATACATGAAAACTGCTTTTAATGTCGTGCTTGATGACTACTATATATGGCAATGGAGGAGGCAATGAGACGGTAAGAAATAACGGTACGTTAGAAATGTGTGAATCATACGCTAATAACGTTAGCTCGATTTCTTGTGCACCGAGCGTAGCCTTCTAATTTAAGATAATAGCATCACAATCTTCCTTCAAAATAAATAATTATTTTTGTTTAGAATTACTACGGAAGTACCAAACAAAAGGCTAGTCAGTGTGAGGGGGCGTGAAAACAGGGGCTTCATTTGCATCTAACTATTCCGCCTTTCAAAACAAACACTTTATCAGACTAGTGTTTCTACGCCCCGAGCCCCCAATGTGGCCTCAATGAAACAAGGGAAATCCGTAAATTAACAAGGAAGTTGTAACTTCTACAAAATAAAATAAAATTTGTCACTATAAACATTTTTGTCACACCTTAAAATTTTGTGTTTATTTAAGTGAAAATAAATTAACGTCCCAGAATGTATGAATGTGTATATATATATATATATATATATATATAAATATATATATATATCCATCCATTTTCTACCGCTTATTCCCTTTTGGGGTCGCGGGGGGCCCTGGCGCCTATCTCAGCTACAATCGGGCGGAAGGCGGGGTGCACCCTGGACAAGTCGCCACCTCATCGCAGGGCCAACACAGATAGACAGACAACATTCACACACTAGGGACCATTTAGTGTTGCCAATCAACCTATCCCCAAGTGCATGTCATATATATATATATATATATATATATATATATATATATATATATATATATATTAGTGGCTGTGAAGTAGAGGCAACATGGACATCAGCGTGGATCGACGTTAGCTTTATTGTTTAACTCACTTACGTAAACAACTTACGCAATGTAGGTCAAATATAAGCAAATGACTCACAGCGTAAATTATGGTCCTTCAACAGTTGCTGTTACTTCGGAATCAAGATATATATTTATTTATTACATGTAGCTTTATTGTTTGCGCACTACTGACTAGTGAAGCACAGAACATTCAGCCGTCAAAAGAAGACTTTAGTCACCAAAACCGGATGTTGTGATGAAGTATCGACTTCCGCTGGCGGGATGCGTCTTTCCCAGCACACACCAATGACGTAGCTCGTCCAAAGCTGACGAAAAAGTCACATACGGGTCACATTCTGGTCGCATTCCGTTTAGACTCAAGTCACATTTGAAAAGAGCAGATTCCGTTTGGATTTGGATTCATTCCTAATGTGACTTGAAACTGATGCGAAAATATTAGATTTGAAGCACTTTGGAGGGTTTAGACAGGCAAAAAAAAAATCTTATCCGTCAGATTTTATGTGCCGCATAAACGGAGCCTAATTTGCGTTTTATTTAGCATGTGTGAGAAGGACGTGCAAACTGACACACACAGCTTGCGAGAGGACAGAGAATCCTCTTGACCTTTCAACATATTCAACACAAATAAAGAAATATTAGACACATCATCTATTCAGCAACATCCTTTTATCATTTCATAAATGCTGGATGACTTAAGTGGATGATTAAAACAAATTAAATTGACGCGTTTTGGTGTTATTTGATGTTTTTAATGACAGTTTGTTTTTTCCACATAGAATATATATTACTAACTTATATCCTAAATGATGAAAACTACTTAAAATTAGCCTTTGTATGTGTATTGAGCACATAAGTGCAGTCTCCTTCCAATGCAGCAGTTAAAAAAAACAAAAAAGAGGAGTCAAAGATGTCTTACATGACTGCTTCTAAAATGCCCATAAAAAGTGGTAGATGCTTGTTTGAAAACATAGCATCAGGAGCATGTGATACTGTATATGAGAGGGTCTCTGTGGTGGTGACGCCCCTTATAGTACACGCAAAAATCCTCATTTAAATCAGGCGTTCTGCGCCACTTTTCAATTGCACACGCAGTTTTAGTAGATCACATACAACTTGTCGACAAGTAGTACACACAGTTTAATGATGGCGGTATGGCTCAGTTTGTAGAGTGGTCGTGCCAGCAACGTGAGGGTTCCAGGTTCGATTCTTGCTTCCGCTATCCTAGTCACTGCCGTTGTGTCCTTGGGCAAGACACTTTACCCACCTGCTCCCAGTGTCACCCACACTTGTTTAAATGTAACTTAGATATTGGGTTTCACTATGTAAAGCGCTTTGAGTCACTACAGAAAAGCGCTATATAAATATAATTATGGAATTGTGTTTGGATCTTAGTAAATCAAGCCTGTAATACATAAACATGACCTAATTTAATATATGATTTAGATCAAAAACATGTAGATATGGTGAGGGTTGACTATATATGTTATGTATAGCGGCGGAAGGAGACAACGCCAAAACAAGGATCGGTTCAACAGGTTTAAACATTTGATGAGTGTGTGGGAGGGGGGGGGGGTTGTATGCTACTCTATGCGTTTGGTGTGAAACGATGTTTAGGATTAAAAATGGTAATGTTACCAGCGTTTGTTTTTATGTGGGTGTTGGATGAATCCTGCATCAGTCCAAAGGGGCAAGGCAAGAAGGTAGTCGTGAGCAAGCAAGCAGTCCGGCGCTGGAGAGAAGCAATGAGGTCCGTGTCCAACCAGGGTCGAGGATTGAGGGAGGCAGTGCAATATCCAGAAGGGAGTTGAGCCACACAGCTCGATCACATGAAACCGGAAAGACACTGCGGGGAGCCCAAAGGACATGAGACAGGGGAACAAGGACGTCACAAGGAGAGCAAGTATGCAGGAAGGGAAGCCAGAGACGGGATGCTTACGACAAAGAGTGAACTATGTTCCGGCATATGCTGCATGGGTCTGCTGGTCTTTATGCTGCTGTCTTGATTAGTAGCAGGTGTGCTAATTACAGATTGTCTGCGGCTTCGGCGTTGCGTGGCCGTGAAGCCTCCAGCGCAAGCAGAGGCCTTTCCTGGCGCGCTGCCAACTTTGAATGATTGATTGAAACTTTTATGAGTAGATTGCACAGTTCAGTACATATTCCGTACAATTGACCACTAAATGGTAACACCCGAATAAGTTTTTCAACTTGTTTAATTTGGGGTCCACGTTAATCGAATCTGAAGTGCTGGCAGCAAAGCGGCCGATGAAAAGTCGGTTTGAGCCCGCGCCGTGACAATATAAACTTTTCGAATTTGCAAAAAAGCTTCATTTCAATTGTGGCCTGCTTTCAATTAATGCTTTGTCCTCTTTGTGTACATAGTCGATCATAAACACATACTAAATCTACACTGTGACAATTTTCTTTCTTTGTAAAAAACAATTCCTTTCATATCTAAAAAGCTAGTGATTCATACGATCTGACCTTGAATTTGAAGTGTTTTTTTTTTTTTTTTTTCGGAAACAAAAAGGGAAACAAAAAAGTAAAAGCATTTTAATCATAATATTTATCAAGTGCCCCCTATTCCCTGCTTCCCACTTTCCTTGTCGTTGGCCAGGCTCGGTTTCTCAAGTTGACGTCTCTATCAGGCATCACCGCGGGCCCATGCGGAGCGAGGCTGATTTCCCTGCCAGCAGATATAAGCTGATTGAAGGCAACCCTCGCCTTGTCAATACCGCTTGCTTGTATTCGGCCGCGTACAACCGCCCTCCAACACGGCTGATTATCGGAGACCTCTCATAGCGGTATTGAGCTGCTGTCCCCTCTCTTGTTACCTAGCTGATGGTTTCATTGTTTAAATGCAGATGGAGGTGGGCTGCTGAACAAGTCGACATGATGGTAAACAAACAGTGACTGTCATCTGTTGTCAATAGCGGTAATTAATACACATAAGGGGAGCGCAGATCTATATGTTTGATCATATTCCAATGTGCTCTGTGAAAGATGCAACGAGAGGCCTGATATAACAAGAACATCTGCTTTGTGAGACTTGTAACTGTGGCAACTATGATATGAAAGCCTGACGAGGCAAAGTAAAAATCCATCGACCAAATGAAAAGTAATCATTCGCAGCGTAGTGTTTTCTGTTCACAGCTCTTGTTATGATGTTATTTACACTTTTTCTGCATCGCCCAAACATGTACATCTCAGATAATAGACAGGATGCGCTTTGAACTTGTAGCAGGCCAACAATCAAGGCTAAAAACAACAGACATCACGCTCCAGTTGTTGATGATTTAGGCCAGGGATGTCCAAACTTTTTCTATTGAGGGCCGCACACTAAATCCTTGAAATTTATTTAAAAAAAATTTACCCGTAGGTCTCCCCTCAAGGTTGGTCCTGGGCCCCCGGAAGGGTCTCAGTCATGAAAATCTTAAAATGAAGTCATTTATTTATTATGCTTAAATCTCCAGATCAACTTCAGATGTGTTGTTATAAAGTTAGAATTTAGTTTTCATGTTTAATGCCCTTTTTTTTTGGGAAGAAAACCCAGTTTTTATGGCAAAAAAAAAGCAATATCTTCCCCAAAAATATTTTCTAATTAGAATATTTGATGTGAAGTAATGGAAGCCTAAAATAGCTCAATAATTCCTATCAGCATTGATTTTTATTCAGTATTATTTTTTGAAAAATACCAGTTTAAACAAAAAAAATAAATCTTTCTAAAGTTGTAACATACTGTATAGGAATGTATTGGTTTAATCCGGCAGACAGACATATATAACAACACTTCTGTTGTGATCCGATGGTCGGATCATCACCATATTGTTATTTTTGTTCTATTTTTATATCACTCTGCGGTTTGACATGCTTAGTTCCTGTTTTGTTCGTTTCCATGGTCACTCATTAGTTTCAGCTGCTACTCTTGTTTCTAGCACACCTGTCTTTAGTAATCACCACCCTTTATAAGCCAGCCTTTTCTATTTGTACCAGTGTTTTGTTCATAGCTCCTTTTGTTTAATAAATCCCTTATTTCTTACCTTTTTGCTGTGTTCTTGCTGACACATCCACGGAGGACCGAATCCGGCAACAATATGCCACAGAAGTCTAACAACTTCATCATTCTTTGTAATTTGACAGACATGCAGCGGCACCCACCGAAAAGCGATGCGGGAAAAAAAGCAATAATTTTTATCCATTTCCCGCCTCTAATTTACAATCAACTTATATGTTGGTTATATATGTTGGTTATATAGTCCAAGTTTCAACAGCAGAGTTGATGGCTACATGACAGTTTCAGAACTAATATAACATATGATAATGGATGATAATGACAAGGTTTTTTTTGTTGGTGTTTTTTTGTTGTATATATCTTGTACATAGCATTACTTTTATTGTTTTTACTTTCAACGTTTAAAAGGGAACTGCACTTTTTTTTTTAAATGTTGTCTTTCATTCTCAGTTATTATGAAAGACATGACGACAAATATTAAATACATTTGAACAAGTGTGTGCTTACATTAGAGCCTATGGGAGACGTTCAATACTGCCTATACAGCCCGTAAAAAACATCCAAACACCTCCATTAGGTTTTTATATACCTGATGTAAGTATTTATGGCATTTAGTAACAGGCACATTTATAATAATACTTTATAGTTACATATGTTGAGAATTTTAAGCATACGTGGCACATTAACATCAAAAAGGCATCACCTTTTTCTTCATCACTGATTTCTGCTCACTGCAGACTTCATAAGAGCCAATGTACATAAAAAAACATCACTTACTGTACAATGTCTGCTGTCAATATAATGCAGAATGCTCAGATGTTCATATATTCCCATTTAGGTGAAGAATGACTCATAATCCCTACAAAGAGGGTAGGGGGGGAAGGGGAACAAGCGCTTTTCATTTCTTTCTCGCTAGTTCCGTGAACGATTTGAAATGAGTCTCAAAGTGTCCCAACTTGTTGGATTATATTCTAAGCCATCCACATTCCAGGTAAGATGCATGATTTATGATATAAAATACATTTACAGGGAGCGGGGATGATGTAAACGTAGGGACACACGGAAGTTATCACGTTGATGCTCAAAATAGTTTGCCCGTGTTAGCCCTTGTAATAACAATATCACTAATACTTGGTTAATATTCAAGTCACAAAATGTAAATGGGGTATTGTTGCAGTGTTTGAATAGTTGTTTATTGGACTTTATGGGCAGAAAAAAAAAAACAATACACGTGTCACAAAGTGCTGCACAGGATTTAAAATATCCATTTAGAAGCTTGATAAAACTAACTACAGTCAATTATAAAAAACATTTAACTAAAAAGGGACTTAATACATAAAATACCATCCATTTATCCATCAATCCATTCTCTACCGCTTATTCCCTTTGGGGTCGCGGGGGGGCGCTGGTGCCTATCTCAGCTGCAATCGGACGGAAGGCGTGGTACACCCTGGAAAAGTCGCCAACTCATCGCAGGGCCAACACAGATGGACAGACAACATTCACACTCACATTCACACACTAGGGAACATGTAGTTTTGCCAATCAACCTATCCCCAGGTGCATGTCTTTGGTAATTGGATTAAACTCACACAACTCTCATGCTGGTTTAAAAATCAAGGAGTCAAAATGTTTTATGACATGATATAAGTCATTAAAGAGAGAGCCGTCCGGATACATTTGTCAATTATATTTTTTTAATTTCTGGGTTTTTTTTATACCGTTTTTGTCATATGCAACTTAGTTTTTTTTATAGCAAACATAAAATATGCAATATTTTCTCAGACAAAAAATTCACTGTGGATTATTTATTGTTAAGTAATTGGAGCTTTGAACAGTACAATAGTTATAACATTGACTTTGATTCATTATTATTTTTTGAGCAATAAAAGTTTTAAAGAAAACAGTCTGCTTTAAAGCTTTGTGCTATTAGATTCAACGTTGCAACTTTTTCTCATTACATTTGACCTCTTTGCTCTTTTCATTCCATTTCATTTCATTTTAATGTTTTTTTTTAAATTATTATTGTTAAAGCATTTTTAGTATGTCCCGCAAGCTGCACGTTGAACACCTCCGATATAGGCCTACCGCAGTTAGACCTTGGTAAATAGTTACCTCTGAACTATATATTCAAACAATTCAAGTTCTTTAGTTTCAACACATATATAACATAGATCTCTCTTTTGCACAGTCAGAGGCTTTAATCACCAGCGTGTCATCCGTTTTTATCCTTCTCCTTTCCACCTCACTGACTATGCCTTGGATTCATCTGTTTGACGTATCGCAACTTGAATGTGAGAGCCTGGACGTTTGTGTGAAAATGCCTGATCGGTACTTGTGCTGCTGAAATCCATCCTGTTGTAATCTTAAAACATAAAAAAAGAAGAAGAAACAATGCAGATGTTGTTTGTCTTAGAAGTATGTAGTCAATATGAAGAAAGAGCAGCGTGTGTGAGCGTATTTCTCTTTTCCACCCTGGCAGGCCTGACCCACACGTCAGAATATATCAAAGAAAGTATTTCAATAAAAGTTTGAAAGTGAAAGAATTCAGCAGCATCCAATATGCTGAAAAATGCAAATCAAAGTGCATCATTTGGAAAAAAGCATCAGACTTAGTTGATGAATTTAAGTACGATGGCACCTTATGTCTCCCGTCCAAAGGCAAAACCTAGTAACTCACTTCTGATTTTGAGAAAACAAAGGGAAACCAATCCATCTTGATGCTGTCTTACAAAGATCTACAAAGTCATCAAACATATAGATGTTTTCTTGAGCTTTCATTTTCTTGCCGATTGAGCCATGGACATGAACGTGTGCCCTTTCTCCAGATATTTTATCACAATCTCGGGTGGGCCCCATTCTGCGTTTGCACATTGGGCAAGAGCCGTGTACAGCGTCCAGTTTTTATTTTGACCTCCACAGTTATCTGCCCTAAAGAGTATGCAATGGGAAGAATCAAGAACAATACATTTAATGAAGGTGCTTGCAACGTCCTGGGCCAATCTTCCAAATATCCCCTCGTGCCATAATATCACATAATCAGGTTGACCGTCGGCCCCCATTCGTGCAAATGTCTCATTAAAGACAGTAAGGCGACTGACAAAGAAGCTCCGATTGGTCCCTTGAGATACTAGGTTTTTCTGTTGTATCTATGCGGTTATGTGGTAGTTGCTAGGTCCTGCCATGCGCGTAACAGCTTACTTACAAAACAAATTACAATATCGTATACACTAATGTAAAGCATATCACCTAGGAACTCCAAAAATATTATCAGCTCAGTTTTTACCAAAATTTAGTTACTGGGTTTTGCCTTTGGACGGGAGATGTCATTAGCTGAGTTGGTTCTGTGCCAGATGCTCTAGCAAATAAGCCAATATGGTTTTGTATGGATCCTATGGGTTTTACTGTTGGTGGGGATGCTGGTAACTCAATATTTTGCTTGCAGCTTAAAGCATAACAATTAGCCAAGAGACAGCCCTTATCTCAAAACTGGAACACGCTTATGTTGAGGTGCCACTGTACAGTAAATGTCCTACAGTACAAGCTGAATGTATTAGACAGCAATGAGACTGTTATTCATCTCACCCCGTAAATAAAACATCCAGCAGCTCTCTCAGGAATAGCGCTCATGTCTGGTGACCTCCGAAAGGTTAAACCCTGTAAAAAGGTTAAACCTTGGAAGAATTATTTTCATTACTTTTCAGCCGTTCAAGTCGCCCTCGCCCCTTATGGGAACTAGTGGATTAGTCCTTAGGTTGCATGCTATGCTTCGCTTATTGCTTCAAAATCAGCTTGGGCTATTTTCAAGGTTTTCCCACTAGCGGCAAAACCATTCGAAGAGGGGTGTCTTCACATGCCGCATTAATAGCATACAATCAAAACAATCAATCAATCAATGAAAATTCTTCCATACCCATTTCCTACAGTCATGTTGGTGGATTGTTTTGGAGTGTTTCTATTGATTTTTTTTATTTAAGGGGATCATATATTATCATATATCATATACAGTGGTACCTTGGTTTTAACACTTTTTCACTTTTTCATTTCCGATACGATACCAATATCGAAGCCTTGAGTATTGGTCAATATTGAATTGATACAATATCGGCAAAAATCTCAGTAGGTACTTTAATTATTTTTTGTCAAGATGGGGGGGTCGCAGCTTATCACAACCATCACTGTAAAAGGTTTGGCTGTTGACCAAGTATGCATTGCAATCTCGTGTGAGAAGCAGGGAAATGCATGCGTCCGGCCGGCACGCAGATAGCATGGTGTTAAAGTGGGCGCGATGACATGTTGTACAGCAGTAGTCCCCAACCACCTGGCTGCGGCCGCAGAATATATATATATATTTTTTATATACCACACTCAATTTTTTACTGCATGCCATTGGTAAGCGCAGGGGTGAGAAGAGGTTTTAAAATTATTAGCGCCTGCTTATTTTTACCGCATGCCTTGAATAAGCGCAGGAGTGAGATGAGGTTTTAAATTAATTAGCGCCACAGCGGCTATTCAAGGAAATACGGTATACTGTAATTCGGCCATGTTTTTGTTATTTTTTGTCATTAATTCCTAAACCGTAAACCTAAGAGAGACACTGACACATTTTACAGCAAAAGATAACTGGCAGTATGGAGTGCAGAAAGTTCATGTTTTCCTGTAATGCATAAATCGGTTCAATCAAGCAATATAAACAGAGCCTTTCCTATTTACATTCCGAACTCTCTGTAGTGTATTTTGATTCTCTCCGGGCCCCATTTTCATTTGGCTCATTAGAGCCAAAGTGGTGCCACAAATGGTGAAATGATGTCACTGATATGAATGAAGGCCGTGTGAGTGATTGGTTTAAATGCCTCTCTGTAATTGAATCACATCATCTAGATATGCAATCGAATTATGCATACTTCACTGAATGGGCTTGTGTACAAAATGTGAAGTGGAGAGACTGCAGAGCAAGTTCAGCGTCAGCCAACTAAGGCTATGTCTACATTAAGCCAGATAACCCCTTAAACGAATAATTATTTAGCCTAAGCCCCGTTTCAGCCACACTAAACCAGAGTTTAAAGTCCCCCTCCTCGGACAATTTTTTTACACAGCTAAGTGCGCCGTGTATTTCTTGAATCTTCGGCTCTTAGCTTTGTATGGACTCATTGATTGTTTACAAACTGAGTTCGGAGACGAAGTGACGCCAGAAAGACCACGCCCCACACAGGAAATTACGTCAGAAAGAACGTGCCACAGACAGCTTCATAATAAAGCTGTTTCGTAACTCGCAGGTAACCACTGGAAACAACCAGACATGCCCGTTTTTCTCCTTCCGTCTGTACAGGCACTTGTGGAAATCACACATGGATACCTTAAGAGAAAGTGATTGCAGTTATTTGGGATACAACACTTCTCAGACGGCAAGATAACTTTCCAATGTCCTGGTCAGCTGTGATTCAACTTACCGAAAAACCTTCTTTATTTGTCGAAGGAGAGTCAACGAGAATGCGGGCTCTCGTTGATGTGATTAAAATGATTTGTATTACCGGTGCTTTAAGGGAAGACTACGGAAAACAGTGAATGCTTTTAGACTGGCAAAGCAGTCTGTATCAGTTATTGTCCGACATGTACATAACGGTCTCAACGTCTAGGTCCAGAGTACATAAAGTCACCAAAAACGAATGGACAATGAATATATGTGTGTGTGTCTATATATATATATATATATATATATATATATATATATATATATATATATATATATATATATATATATATATATATATATATATATATATATATATATATGTGTGTGGGAAAAAATCAAAAGACTATTTAATCTCTACAGACCTGTTTCATGAGGGGTTCCCTCAATCATGAGGAGATTTTAATGGGAGCATTCACATACCATGGTTTGTATTGGGGACGGAAAGGGAAGGTACAGGCAGGCGTAGGGGTGTGGTGATTGGCTATTGCGCTCTACCACGGTATCGAGCACTATTCTCTGGATAATCTAATTAAGACATATTTGTATATATATATGTATATATATATATATATATATATATATATATATATATATATATATATATGTATATATATATATATATATATATTTATATATATATGTGTATATATATATATATATATATATATATATATATATATATATATATATATATATATATATATATCTCCATCCATCCATCCATCATCTTCCGCTTATCCGAGGTCGGGTCGCGGGGGCAGCAGCCTAAGCAGGGAAGCCCAGACTTCCCTCTCTCCAGCCACTTCGTCTAGCTCTTCCCGGGGGATCCCGAGGGGTTCCCAGGCCAGCCGGGAGACATAGTCTTCCCAACGTGTCCTGGGTCTTCCCCGTGGCCTCCTACCAGCTGGACGTGCCCTAAACACCTCCCTAGGGAGGCGTTCGGGTGGAATCCTGACCAGATGCCCGAACCACCTCATCTGGCTCCTCTCGATGTGGAGGAGCAGCGGCTTTACGTTGAGCCCCTCCCGGATGGCAGAGCTTCTCACCCTATCTCTAAGGGAGAGCCCCGCCACCCGGCGGAGGAAACTCATTTCGGCCGCTTGTACCCATGATCTTATACTTTCGGTCATGACCCAAAGCTCATGACCATAGGTGAGGATGGGAACGTAGATCGACCGGTAAATTGAGAGCTTTGCCTTCCGGCTCAGCTCCTTTTTCACCACAACGGATCGATACAACGTCCGCATTACTGAAGACGCCGCACCGATCCGCCTGTCGATCTCACGATCCACTCTTCCCCCACTCGTGAACAAGACTCCTAGGTACTTAACTCCTCCACTTGGGGCAGGGTCTCCTCCCCAACCCGGAGATGGCACACCACCCTTTTCCGGGTGAGAACCATGGACTCGGACTTGGAGGTGCTGATTCTCATTCCGGTCGCTTCACACTCGGCTGCAAACCGATCCAGTGAGAGCTGAAGATCCCGGCCAGATGAAGCCATCAGGACTACATCATCTGCAAAAAACAGAGACCTAATCCCGTGGCCACCAAACCGGATCCCCTCAACGCCTTGGCTGCGCCTAGAAATTCTGTCCATAAAAGTTATGACCAGAATGGGTGACAAAGGACAGCCTTGGCAGAGTCCAACCCTCACTGGAAACGTGTCCGACTTGCTGCCAGCAATGCGGACCAAGCTCTGACACTGATCATACAGGGAGCGGACTCCCACAATAAGACAGTCCGGTACTCCATACTCTCTGAGCACTCCCCACAGGACTTCCCGAGGGACACGGTCGAATGCCTTCTCCAAGTCCACAAAGCACATGTAGACTGGTTGGGCAAACTCCCATGCACCCTCAAGAACCCTGCCGAGAGTATAGAGCTGGTCCACAGTTCCACGACCAGGACGAAAACCACACTGTTCCTCCTGAATCTGAGGTTCGACTATCCGGCGAAGCCTCCTCTCCAGTACACCTGAATAAACCTTACTGGGAAGGCTGAGGAGTGTGATCCCACGATAGTTGGAACACACCCTCCGGTCCCCCTTCTTAAAGAGAGGGACCACCACCCCGGTCTGCCAATCCAGAGGTACCGCCCCCGATGTCCACGCGATGCTGCAGAGTCTTGTCAACCAAGACAGCCCACAGCATCCAGAGCCTTAAGGAACTCCGGGCGGATCTCGTCCACCCCCGGGGCCTTTCCGCCGAGGAGCTTTTTAACTACCTCAGCGACCTCAGCCCCAGAAATAGGAGAGTCCACCACCGATTCCCCAGGCACCGCTTCCTCAAAGGAAGACGTGTTGGTGGGATTGAGGAGGTCTTCGAAGTATTCCCTCCACCGATCCACAACATCCGCAGTCGAAGTCAGCAGAACACCATCCGCACCATACACGGTGTTGATAGTGCACTGCTTCCCCTTCCTGAGGCGGCGTATGGTGGTCCAGAATCGCTTCGAAGCCGTCCGGAAGTCGTTTTCCATGGCTTCCCCGAACTCTTCCCATGTCCGAGTTTTTGCCTCCGTGACCGCTAAAGCTGCACACCGCTTGGCCCGTCGGTACCCGTCCACTGCCTCCGGAGTCCTATGAGCCAAAAGAACCCGATAGGACTCCTTCTTCAGCTTGACGGCATCCCTCACTGCTGGTGTCCACCAACGGGTTCTGGGATTACCGCCACGACAGGCACCAACAACCTTGCGGCCACAGCTCCAATCAGCCGCCTCGACAATAAAGGTGCGGAACATGGTCCACTCGGACTCAATGTCCCGCACCTCCCTCGTGACATGTTCAAAGTTCTCCCGGAGGTGTGAATTGAAACTTTCTCTGACAGGAGACTCTGCCAGACGTTCCCAGCAGACCCTCACAACGCGTTTGGGCCTGCCAGGTCTGTCCGGCATCCTCCCCCACCATCGCAGCCAACTCACCACCAAGTGGTGATCGGTAGAAAGCTCCGCCCCTCTCTTCACCCGAGTGTCCAGAACATGAGGCCGCAAATCCGATGACACAACTACAAAGTCGATCATGGAACTGCGGCCTAGGGTGTCCTGGTGCCAAGTGCACATATGGACACCCTTATGTTTGAACATGGTGTTTGTTATGGACAATCCGTGACGAGCACAAAAGTCCAATAACTAAACACCACTTTAGATGCGGGCGACCATTCTTCCCAATCACTTCTCTCCAGGTTTCACTGTCGTTGCCAACATGAGCGTTGAAGTCCCCCAGTAGGACAAGGGAATCACCCGGGGGAGCACTTTCCAGTACTCCCTCAAGTGTACCCAAAAAGGGTGGGTATTCTGAACTGCTGTTTGGTGCGTAAGCACAAACAACAGTCAGGACCCATCCACCCACCCGAAGGCGAAGGGAAGCTACCCTCTCATCCACTGGGTTGAACTCAAACGTGCAGGCTTTGAGCCGGAGGGCAACGAGAATTGCCACCCCAGCCCGTCGCCTCTCAATGCCGGCAACGCCAGAGTGGAAGAGGGTCCAGTCCCTCTCGAGAGAACTCGTTCCAGAGCCCTTGCTGTGCGTCGAGGTGAGTCCGACTATATCCAGCCGGAACTTTTCCACCTCGCGGACTAGCTCAGGCTCCTTCCCCCCCAGTGAGGTGACGTTCCACGTCCCAAGAGCTAGCTTCTGTAGCCAAGGATCGGACCGCCAAGTGCCCTGCCTTCGATTGCCGCCCAGCTCACAATGCACCCGACCTCTATGGCCCCTCCTATGAGTGGTGAGCCCATTGGAGGGATGACCCACGTTGCCTCTTCGGGCTGTGCCCGGCCGGGCCCTATGGGGACAGGCCCGGCCACCAGGCACTCGCCATCGGGCCCCAACTGCGGGCCTGGCTCCAGAGCGGGGCCCCGGTGACCCGCGTCCGCGCGAGGGAAGTCTGAGTTCATTTTGTTGTAATTCCATAGAAATCTTTGAGCTGCTCTTTTTCTGATCACTCACCTAGGACCTGTTTGTCTTGGGAGACCATACCAGGGGGCATGAAAGCCCCCAGACAACATAGCTCCTAGGATCATTGGGACACGCAAACTCCTCTACCACGGTAAGGTAGCAGCTCAGAGAGGAGTATATATATATATATATATATATGTATATATATATATATGTGTATATATATATATATATATATATATATGTGTATATATATATATATATATATATATATATATATATATATATATATATATATATATATATATATATATATATATATATATATATATATATATATATATATATATATTAGGGCTGGGCAACGATTAAAAAAAAAAAAAATTAATCGAAGTTAATCGCACTATTTCTCCGATTAATCGCGATTAACTGCATTGTATACGCAAAGCCCAATAATGAATTCAAAAGTAGTGTGTAGTGCACCTTTATTGGAATAATCCCCCACATGAACAAAAGCGCCAAAACATTTGTTGTGCAAACACAATTTAAATCAGTCCTTGTTAAACAGTAGCAGTTAAATAGCATATTTTATGAAAATCAACTCGAAAAATGTAAATACAAACATTTAAGCTTATGGCCACTGCCAGAGTATTTAAGTTATCCTGTTTGTTATGGAAAATAAATATATTCTACATACAAATCTCTGAGCCACAATCATAACATCTGAACAGGCAATTTCTGAGGTAACAGCAGACATTTTTTTTATCAGGGATCTTATGTTTAAAAAACCTATATTATAGGTAGTGGATCTGTTTTAGGGAATTTTTGATCAAATTATCCGTAGGAGCAATATTAATAATGTTGTGTTTATTCTGAGTAGTGCACTTAAAATAATTATGACCATATCTAGGAATTGATATGATGGGAATTTTCCGATTGTTTGCTTGGTGCTTTGATAAACTGAACGCATCATATACATGGTACTATTTTGTGATGTTATGAGCCAGGGGAAAAAAGAACTACCCTACCCAGCATGCAACAGGAGTGACGAGCATGCGCGGTAGCCCGGTATAGGTTGTGTCGCCATGACGGCATCTTGTAAGTTGTGATATGCACGCTCTGAAAGTAAACGTTAAGACCTCAGCCAACACTCCTCATCTGCATTATTCATGAATAGACAGACAACACATATACTCCGCTGTTTCACAGGCCGCTGGATGTAGCCGGCAAAGTATTCCCATGCTAGCTAGCAGGTCTGGCAAGCACGCGTCATTCAGTCCATAAGGGCCCGATCTATCCACATTCAGAATTGTCTGGCGGTCGTAAGTGATCCCGGAGTGACCACACTGTAAGCCAGCCATGAAATTTGCAGAATTGTCCGGTATTTTTTCCAAATGTTCCATCTTTACCAAGAGCCCCTCGAAGCCAAAGCCCACCCGGGCGACGTCATTTTGTTAAGAAAAGGCGTTAACAAAATAAAACCATGTAAACAACTTACGCAAATGTGCGATAAAATAATTGTCGGCGTTAATAGATTGATGAGTTAACTCGTAATTAACGCATTAACTTGCCCACTCCTAATATATGTATATACACATATAAGAAATACCTGACAATATATACAGTACACCCACCCACCGCTAACCCCCCACCCCCACCCCATCTCCCGAATTCGGAGGTCTCAAGGTTGGCAAGTATGACCATTGTGTGTGTGTGGACAAGGATAAGGTTAGGTGGGATTTACCCTGGATAACGTTAGCCGGCTTAGTGCAAGAGGGGCTTAACTAATTGGGGAAATTACAGCTGAGCTCCATAAAACAGTTGTGATTGGTAGCACTTTGTCAAAACCGAGTGGTTTGCAAATTTTGGATGGGGATCATATCGAAAAACGACATGTTCACCCCGAGTTCTAAAGTGGACGTGAAGCCAGCCACACGACTCAAGTGCGTGTCTTCTATCTGACGACCCAGACCTCAAAGTGTGACCAATCTGTGTGTGTGTGTCGAGTTTGCACGGCGGCATTATCCCAAAAGAAACAAGCTTTATCTCCCGTGGTGTCCATACCGTTGTTTCAGTCGCTCATTTGAATGACAAAGCAGCACAATACAGATGCCCTCCATAAGCTGACATCCATCCAATATGCTATAGCTGCGGGCGGGAGGTCAGGGGATACAAGTGCATGTGCGTTTGTAACACGCGCGTCGGAGGATTTGTCTCCGGCGAAGAATGGGACAAGATGTTAATCAAAGCTGTCTTTGTGGACTAAAGTCTTTCATAACTGTGTGTGTGTGTGTGTGTATGTATGTATGTGTGTGTGTGTGTGTCTAAGTCTAACGCCACAGCTCCGACGCGTGGCGTCACTATCATGTGGCGTAGAATTGATTTGCTAGGGGTTACATTCTACAGCGCCTGAAGCATGTGTGTGTTTGTGTGTGTGTGTGTGTGTGTGTGTGTGTGTGTGAGCGCACACATGCGTATATGAGGTTTTCCAAGTGTGTGTGTGTGAAGATGTGTGCCGTCAGACCTTCTAAGCTGAATATTGATGTATTGATCAGACGCTTGTGTTGCTTAAAGCCATTTGCTCCTGGGGGAGTCCATCTAACACACACACACACTCACACGCACACACACACACACATGCACACACACACACACACACACACACACGCACACACACACACACACACACACACACACACACACACACACACACAGCGTGGCTATTGAATACTGTGTCATCTTTTTCCTGCGAGGACAATCGGCGTTGTTTCTTGTCAAAGTGTGTCATTGTCTTATCGGACACAGGCAGTGTGCCTCCACTCGGCACACCTGCCACACCTCCATTCACTCACATGCTAATGTGTGCTCAAGAGCATAACACCATTATGGAATATAATAGCTTGCTGGTGCACCTATTGGCCTGGGCTCTATCGCCGGAATGATTGCATATGCCAGATGTGTTGTTTGTCACCGGGGTGAAGTGTTGGCAGTTCAAGAAGACATTTGGCACAGACTTTGTATCGTATGTCATTGGAAGACACTGTTTTTAATATCTTTTGTTAAGAAGCTTTCCATAAAGCGTTCATTTTCATGCAAAGTTTCTCCTTGGGATTTTTTTCCCCAGGCTTTCTTCCAACAGCACTATCAATCAATCAATCAATCAATCAATGTTTATTTATATAGCCCTAAATCACAAATGTCTCAAAGGACTGTACAAACCACTACGACTACGACATCCTCGGAAGAACCCACATAAGGGCAAGGAAAACTCACACCCTGTGGGCAAGGAGAACTCACACCCAGTGGGACGCCAGTGACAATGATGATTATGAGAACCCCCCCCCCCCCCCCCCATCTAGGGGACCGAAAGCAATGGATCTCGAGCGGGTCTAACATGATACTGTGAAAGTTCAATCCATAGTGGATCCAACACAGCCGCGAGAGTTCAGTTCAAAGCGGATCCAAGACAGCAGCGAGAGTCCCATCCACAGGAAACCATCCCAAGCAGGGTCGGATCAGCAGCGTAGAGATGTCCCCAACCGATACACAGGCAAGCGGTCCATCCTGGGTCCCAACGAGCGGTCCATCCTGGGTCCCGACTCTGGACAGCCAGTACTTCATCCATGGTCATCTGACCGGACCCCCTCCACAAGGGAGGGGGGGACAGAGGAGAAAAAGAAAAGAAGCGGCAGATCAACTGGTCTAAAAAGGAAGTCTATTTAAAGGCTAGAGTATACAAATGAGTTTTAAGGTGAGACTTAAATTCTTCTATGCACTATGTTTGTTCTTTTGGACTTTGGAACACTAGAACAGTGGTTTTCAAATCGGGGTAGGTGTACGCCTGGGGGTACTTGAAGGTATGCCAGGGGGTACGTAAGATTTTTTAATAAATATTCTAAAAATAGCAACAATTCAAAAATCCTTTATAAACTTATTTATCGAATAATACTTCAACAAAATATGAATGTAAGTTCATAAACTGTCAAAAAATACAACAATGCAATATTCAGTGTTGAAAGTTAGATTTTTTGTGGACATGTTCCATAAATATTGATGTTAAAGATTTATTTTTTTGTGAAGAAATGTTTAGAATTAAGTTCATGAATCCAGATGGATCTCTATTACAATCCCCAAAGAGGGCACTTTTGTTGTGTCACACACACTCTGTGCTTCCCGCTGCTGCAAGAGCACGCAGAAGATCCACTGCAAACACCAGAGACGCCCCCGCACTCATCAAGCGGACCACGCCCACTCTCCGCAGCAGCCGACGGCAGGCCACACCTGATGCTAATGAAGGAGGGCAGTATAAAGATGGCCGACGCTGACTCCTCGATGTCGAAACTTAAACCACCTTTGTAAGCTGCGTGCCTCTGACTATCTCCTGATCTCGCTCATTGCCTATTTCCTTGTGCCCCTTGTGGTTCCCTGATCCCTGTTTCTCCTGCTCTTCCCAATGTGTCGTGTTACCACCGCTGTTTCCTTTCTGGACCCATCTTGCCTTTCCGGATCCTCGACCTTGTTTATGGACTTTGGACCCGCTCTCCTGCTTCTGACCTCGCTTGGACTTTGGACTCTCTCTTGCATGTTCCCTTCCGGATTTGGACCCCATTCAACCAACACGCACCTCAAAAACCCTCACGGTATTCATATATGATAATTCAACACATAGTCATTCATGCACACACATAGTAGCATACACACTCCACACAATCATTAAAGTTTCAATAAATCTATTGAACTTGACATTCCTTCCCCAGTAGAAACCATAACAACTTTAAGTTGATGATTATTTTTATGTGTAGAAATTTTTATTTATAATTCAATCACTTGTTTATTTTTCAACAAGTTTTTAGTTATTTTTATATCTTTTTTTCCAAATAGTTCAAGAAAGACCACTACAAATGAGCAATATTTTGCACTGTTATACAATTTAATAAATCAGAAACTGATGACAAAGTGCTGTAGTTTACTTCTTTATCTCTTTCTTTCAACCAAAAATGCTTTGCTCTGATTAGGGGATACTTGAATTAAAAAAAAATGTTCACAGGGGTTACATCCCTGAAAAATGGTTGAGAACCACTGCACAGGAAAACTCATTTTCCTGCAGGCTGCCTGCCTTTTTTTAAGGTCACGACCTGTGCTACTAAAATACCTAATTTTCTTTGAGAAAAAGGGCATAAAACAAATAAAACAAAAACAATCAATGGATTGGAAGTTGATTGGAAAAAAAGTGACTTATTTTAAACACTTTTATGTGTGGGGCCCATCTTTTTAATTTATTTTAATTTTCAAACTGTCTTTTGCTCGTCAAGCACCTATATGATTCACTTTAAGAGCATGTTCAAACCATAGGCGTTGATCCAATGCTGAGCACCCACGTGGGATTGATGACAACTTTAAATCTTTAAATTATTTTTTAAAAGATCAATCTTTCAAAAAATTATTAAAAGATTGAAAGTTGGTGAGGTGGGGACTTGTCTTCCACCCGGATGCAGCTGAGTAGGCTATAGCAACCCCAAAAGGGACACGCGGTAGAAAAAGGATGGATGCATGATCAATCTTGTTCTATTCAAGTTTGTGGCGAGTTCGGTCCGTTTTAAATACTAAAATAACTACAAATGATATAGTATATCACAACTATCTGGATTTGGATCACACCACACATGGCAGGATGAAGGACATACTTACTCAACAGCCATACATGTCACATTAAGGGTGGCAGCATGAACAATGCCAACACTGTCATAAACATGTGCTATATAGTGAAACCACACTAAACAACAACAACGGCAAACACATTTTGTAGGAATATTTGCACCGCAACACAACATAAACACTACAGAACAAATTCTCAGAATTCCCTGTAGCACCAACTCTTCCTAGACGCTACAAAATAAACAAACGCCATTGGTGGATCTACACCATATACCACATACAATAGCGTATCTAGACAATACTACTATGATTACATCGATATTTTTTAACATCACAACATCTCAAACAATGACAATAAAAACTCTTCTAATTCTGTTTCTTTGGTTTAAAAAAAATAATATTATGTTGTGTCGTCCGTCGTGGTGATGAAGGAGCTGAGCCGGATGGCAAAGCTCTCAATTTACTGGTCGATCTACGCTCCCATCCTCACCTATGGTCATGAGCTTTGGGTTATGACTGAAAGGACAAGATCACGGGTACAAGCAACCAAATGAGTTTCCTCCCCCGGGTGGCGGGGCTCTCCCTTAGAGATAGGGTGAGAAGCTCTGTCATCCGGGAGGAGCTCAAAGTAAAGCCGCTGCTCCTCCACATCGAGAGAAGCCAGATGAGGTGGTTCGGGCATCTGGTCAGGATGCACGTCCGACCGGTAGGAGGCCACGGGAAAGACCCAGGACACGTTTGGAAGAATATGTCTCCCAGGTGGCCTGGGAACGCCTCGGGATCCCCCGGGAGGAGCTAAACGAAATAGCTGGGAAAAAGGAAGTCTGGGCTTCCCTGCTTAGGCTGCTGCCCCCGCGACCTGACCTCAGATAAGCGGAAGAAGATGGATGGATATTATGTTTATAAATTCAGGACATATGTCCCTGGACACATGAGGACTTTGAATATGACCAATGTATGATCCTGTAAACACTTGGTATCAGAAACACTTGGTATCAGATTGATACCCAAATTTGTGGTATCATCCAAAACAAATGTAAAGTATCAAACAACAGATGAACATGTGAATATTAAATTTTAAGAGAAGTGTAGATAGAACATGTTAGAAAAAAAAGTAAGCAGATATTATCAGTAAATGATCAAGTAGATGAATAATTAATTTTCTACCACTTGTCCTTAATAATATTGACAAAATAATAGAATGTAAAATGACACAATATGTTACTGCATATGTCAGCAGACTAAATTAGGAGCCTTTGTTTGCTTCCTTACTACTAAAAGACAAGTTGTCTTGTACAAACCCTGTTTCCATATGAGTTAGAATATTGTGTTAGATGTAAATATAAATGGAATATAATGATTTGCAAATTCTTTTCAACCCATATTCAGTTGAATATGCTACAAAGACAACATATTTGATGTTCAAACTAATAAACACTTTTTTTTTTTTTTGCAAATAATGATTAACTTTAGAATTTAATGCCAGCAACACGTGACAAAGAAGTTGGGAAAGGTGGCAATAAATACTGATAAAGTTGAGCAATTCTCATCAAAAACTTATTTGGAACATCCCACAGGTGTGCAGGCTAATTGGGAACAGGTGGTTGCCATGAATGGGTATAAAAGCAGCTTCCGTGAAATGCTCAGTCATTCACAAACTAGGATTGGGAAACGGTCACCACATTGTGAACAAATGCGTGAGCAAATTGTTAAACAGTTTAAGAACAATATTTCTCAACGGGCTATTGCAAGAAATTTAGGGATTTCAACATCTACGGTCCATAATATAATTAAAAGGTTCAGAGAATCTGGAGAAATCACTCCACGTAAGCGGCATGGCCGGAAACCAACATTGAATGACCGTGACCTTTGATCCCTCAGACGGCACTGTATCAAGAACCGACATCTATCTCTAAAGGATATCACCACCTGGGCTCAGGAACACTTCAGAAAACCACTGTCAGTAACCACAGTTGGTCGCTACATCTGTAAGTGCAAGTTAAAACTACTATGCAAAGCCAAAGCCATTTATCAACGACACCCAGAAATGCCGCTGGCTTCTCTGGGCCCGAGCTCATCTAAGATGGACTGCTGCAAAGTGGAAAAGTGTTCTGTGGCCTGACGAGTCCACATTTCAAATTGTTTTTTGGAAATGGTGAACGTCGTGTCCTCCAGACCAAAAAATAACCATCCAGACTGTTCTAGGTGCAAAGTTCAAAAGCCAACATCCGTGATGGTATGGGGGTGTATTAGTGACCAAGGCGTGGGTAACTTACACATCTGTGAAGGCACCATTAATGCTGAAAGGTACATACAGGTTTTGGAGCAACATATGTTGTCATCCAAACAACGTTATTATGGACACCTTTGCTTATATCAGTGAGACAATGCCAAGTCACTTGTTACAACAGCGTGGCTTCATAATAAAATAGTGCAGGTACTAGACTGCCTTGCCTGTAGTCTAGACCTGTCTCCCATTGAAAATGTGTGGCACATTATGAAACCTAAAATACCACAACGGAGACCACGGACTGTTGAACAATTTAATTGTACATAAAACAAGAATGGGAAAGAATTCCACCTGAAATGCTTCAAAAATGTGTCTCCTTAGTTCCCAAAGGTTTATTGAGTGTTGTTAAAAGAAAAAGTGACAAAACACAGTGGTGAACATGCCCTTTCCCAACTACATTGGCACGTGTTGCAGCCATGAAATTCTAAGTTAATTCTTATTTGCTAAAAATAAATACAGTTTATCAGTTTGAACATCAAATATCTTGTCTTTGTAGTGCATTCAATTGAATATGGGTTGAAAAGGATTTGCAAATCATTTTATTCTGTTTATATTTACATCTAACACAATTTCCCAACTTTAATATGGATCACAGCGGACATGGATCCCGACTACATGTCTACAAACAGGGTTTGTATGTTAAGGACAAACTTGCAATATGAAACATTTGTTTAATGTACAGTAAGTTTGTTAAAATAAAGCTAATAACGCACATTTTTGTGCTCCTTTTTATTTAGAAAAGTACCGAAATCATTTTGGTACCGGTTCCAAAATATTGGTATCGGACAACACTACTACCTAGCCTACCTTAGCCAGGAGGTAGATTGTATCCCGAAAAACATGCAAGCTGGGTCACTCGTATCAGGAGGTATCACTTTATCTAATTAACTTTATGTCATTCTACAATCTTCAGTTCAGGTTTGCTCAAATATTTCGCACCCATGGGCCAAAGTGAAAATGTGCCAAAGTGAAAATGTGCCAATGGGAAACCTTAAGCATACAGTAGCACCATGAGTGAGGAGTTTAGTGCCAATATTGCCAAATATAAAGTAATGGAGAACCCACTGCTACCCACCACGCAGTCTGATAGTTTATATATCAATGATGAAATATTAATATTGCAACACATGCCAATACGGCCTTTTTGGTTTACTTAATGGCAGTTTTAAATTTCCCGGGACTTTTTTCTTGAAAACGTCGCCTAATGATGACGTGTACGCGTGACGTCACGGGCTGTTATGAATATGAGCGCTGCGTACAGACACAGCTAAAAGTCGTCTGCTTTAACGGCATAATTACACAGTATTTTGGAGATCTGTGTTGCTGAATCCTTTGCAATTTGTTCAATTAGCATTGGAGAAGTCAAAGTAGAAAGACGGCGTTGGGAAACTTTAGCCTTTAGCCACACAAATACACAGTGATTCCTTGTTTAAAATTCACAGAGGTGAAACTTTACTATGGATCACAGCGGACATGGATCCCGACTACATGTCAACCAGCAGGTTTCGGTGAGAAAATTGTGGTTAAAAAGTCGCCTCTTACCGGATATCAGCTGAGCTTGCGCCTCCCGTACAGCTGCCGTTGACTTCCCCGAGACACTGGCGTCAACACCTGGCCGTGGACGTACACTTCCGACTATCAGGTACTGTTAAACTCACTAAAACACTAGCAACACAATAGAAAGATAAGGGATTTCCCAGAATTACCTTAGCAAATGTCTCTAAAAACATATGAATCCGTCTCAATGTAACGCGATTGCAATCGCGTTTTTTTTTTTTTAACTTGTTTTTTTTGTTTTTTTTCTAGTTCGTTGCTATCAATACCCTCAAACACAAATCTTTCATCCTCGCTCAAATTAATGAGGAAATTGTCGTTTTCTCGGTCTGAATAGCTGTTTTTGTTGGAGGCTCCCATTAAAATCAATGTGAATATATGAGGCGCCATCAACATGTGACGTCATCGTCTGCGACTTCCGGTAAAGGCAGGGATTTTCTCCAGTTGCAAACTTTATCGTGGATGTTCTCTACTAAATAATTTCAGCAAAAATATGGCAATATCGCGAAATGATCAAGTATGACACATAGAATGGACCTGCTATCCCTGTTTAAATAAGAAAATCTCATTTCAGTAGGCCTTTAATGGACCATAGCTGGCCCTCAGGCCTCACTTCAGGAATTCACCCCTGCTACACTAGATCAGATTTTGCTGGCTTTCACCATACAAATAGAGTAACTTGCAGCATTGTTGCACTGTAGCATTTGTGAGAATGGCTTGTAGCTGAGTGAGCAACAAGTACTTAGCTTCTGTTTTAGCCTGTTAGCCCTGCAAAATCAGAGTCATGGGCCCAACATATTTTTATCAAACATTAAAATTGTCACAAAACAAAATGATGGGTACTGAAATACATGATATGATACTGTGCTGTTATTTTCTGGACCTAATATAAAGTGTTTACTACATAAATGGAATCCGTTATTCGAAGGCTTTGGGTGCTCAGTATTTTTAGTCGTTTCTAGCGGGTTTTATATTGCTGTAATTCACTTGTGTCGTCTTTCGGGATCTATGGTAATATGATAAAATGCTCTTCCCTTCCCATCTCCTTGTTTGTTCGGGCATCCTGGCTAGGGATGGGTATCGAGTTCAATGCTTTAATAGGTACCGGCCGAAGTCGGTCGGTAATACCACGTACCGATTCATGTAGAATCAAACGATGCCATATTTCAAAAGCTTTGTTGCACCTGACATTTTGTCCAGTTGCAGACTGAGCACTGGATTAAGCATTTGGCTGGGAAACAAGCAGTCAAGCACTCATAGTGGAATCAACCGGTCTGTCGCAAGGTAATGTTCTAATTTGCCATGCCAACAAAGCAAGAAGAAGGGGCTCAAATTTTCAGTGCAGCTCCACTTTTCAAAAAGTGCTAGCTTGATAGTAATTCACATTGGATTTACCGTACAAATGTTACGTATTAGCATTAGCGATTTTACATTTTCAACACCTCCAAGTTTAGTGATCAAAACTACAACCAAGGTGCACATTACAATCAAAAAGCTGGTGTGTGATAAGTACAATAAATAAAGTATAAACACTTTGTAGGGCTCAACACAAGGAAAAACTGGCACATTCATCTTATTGGCAAAGGCTACTTACTGACTAAGCAAACACAACATACTTAAGAGACTACTGCCATGTATCTTATTGGAATTTCAACTGCATGCAATGTCTACAATATAATACTGTATTTAATGGACTATATACCGTACTGGTATAAAAAAAACCATATTTTTTCCATACATTAACCACACCTGACTATAAGCCACGGATACATACGTTGCGAAATTAGTAATTTTTTTCAAGTTTATTGTTCTTCGGTCAATGGTCAACAAAGCAAACAAACAGTTGTACATCCATGGATTGAAAATAAAAAGTTGTACATTCATAGATTGAAAATAAAAAATGTTACAGTCCGAAAGGGTTTAGGCTGAAGTTAAACACTTATTGCGCCTAACCCTATAAACAATTTCAAGTACAAAATAAACTTCCGAAAGTTATAAAATGTCCTTTGCACAACTTATTATAGATACACATTATAAACAACATGAACGTAGTTCAATTTTATACACAGTACAGGCATGTGAAATATCCCTGTGTACATATAGACCTTTGCACTAATTATATATACAATATATACAAACAATTGTACTTCTATTATTATTTATATCTCATGTTTAATTTTTAATTAACATTAATCATAGTATTAACTACAATGTTAATTCAAGAGTGATATATTTTTTCAAGACATTGGTCTTAAAGTGTTTTTTAAATGTGTGAATGGAACTGGAACATTTTAAGCAATCATCCAAGCTGTTCCACAGTTGAACTCCTCTAACAGAAACACATCTACTTTTTAAGCTTGTTCTTATTTTTGTTTTCTGAAAAAAAGCTGAACCTCTGAGGTCATAGGGATTCTCTCTGGGTTTGAATCTCACTTGTAAACACCCAGGCAGCATGTGGTTATGAGCTTTGAAAGCCACAATAGTAGTATTGAGGTCAACAAGATTGTGCAGTTTTAATGTTTTTAATTTAATGAACAGAGCATTGGTATGGTCATGATAATTCGCATAAGTTACAATTCTAATCGCTTTCTTTTGAAGTAAAAATATAGAGTTGATGTTTGATTTGTAATTGTTTCCCCAGATTTCAACACAATAGTTAAGATATGGGAGTATGAAATAATTATATAACATGATAAGAGCCTTTTGATTCACAGAGTATTTAATTTTATGTAACATAGCAATATTTTTTGCCATCTTTGTCTTAAGTATATTTATGTACAGTTTCCAATTTAATTTATCATCTATATAGATTCCCAAAAATTGTATTGAATACACCCTTTCTATCTCCATATCATCAATTCTTATATGACGCTGTATGTTATTTTTCCTATTTCCAAAAATTATATATGTAGTTTTATTTAGGTTGATTGATAGTTTATTGGCATCAAACCATTGCTTTAGTATGTGGCGTTCGAGCTCTACAGTCTCTAGGAGTTGGTCAAGGTCTTGCCCAGAACAGTACAGACTTGTATCATCAGCAAAAAGAATACAGTTGAGTTTTTTAGGGATTTTAGAAATATCATTAATATACAGTAAAAACAATTTTGGTCCCAGTACAGAACCTTGGGGTACTCCATGTGTTATGATTTTTTTGTCTGAATCTACAGTGTTCATATGCACATACTGCTCTCTGCCACCAAGATAACTTTTCAACCAATCATGAGCAAGACCTCTGACACCATACCTATGCATTTTGTTTAAAAGTAATGTGTGATCAATGGTGTCAAAGGCCTTGCTCAGGTCAATAAAAACACCAACAGCAAACTCCCTCTTATCAATTGCAGTGGTTACCTCCTCAACTAGTTCCATCACTGCCATGGAAGTGGACCTGTTGGATCAAAAACCGTATTGGTGTTCACTTAGCAAGTGATGCTTATCAATAAAACTGTCAAGTCTTGACACAAATAATTTTTCAAGGACTTTTGAAAATTGTGAGGGTAAAGAAATAGGCCTATAGTTTGTGAACTGATGCTTATCTCCACTTTTGAAGATGGGAATGACTTTTGCCGTTTTCATTTTCTTTGGGAAGACACCTTTTATAAAAGAAATATTGCAAATATAAGTGAAGGGAACAGCTATAAAATCAACAACTTCCTTGATCAGAGAAAAGTCCAAGTCACAGCAGTCTGTTGACTTCTTGTTTTCCTGAGAATTTACAATTGTTTTGATTTCACTTTCATTAACGGGGGAAATAAAAAACGATTCTAAATTGTTTTGAATTGCTTTGTTCATTAAATTTTGCACTGTTTTCACAGAAATATTTTGTAAATGTTTATTTACATACCTTAAATGTTTCCAATTTGTGCCAGTAACATGGGAGTAAAACAGCTGGTGAAACAAAACAGAAGTCATCGTCATGAACCCATCAGCTGCAAAAGCTAGCTCTCCAATCAGCAAAACCGACTCAATAACTCCACAGTGACATTTTGGTGCGTTTATTGAGGTATTTGTGAACCTGAAACAATTCAAAATGAATGCCGTTGTAAGTTTAGAATACTAACACGGACACTCATAAACGTGTTTGATATTAACTAATGCTAATTATACTAGCATCATTACATTACGATAGCATGTATAAATGTGCATGAAAACACTCCTAAAGACATCACACATGGGATGGTTCAGTAATTATAAATTGTTTTAGTTACATTGTATAACTTACAAGCGTTGCTTTAAATCAGGGGTCGGAACCTTTTTGGCTGAGAGAGCCATGGAAGCTAAATATTTTAAAATATATTTCCGTGAGAGCCATATATTTTTTTCAACACTGCATACAACTAAATGTGTGCATTTTAATGTAAAACCAACATTAGGGTATAACACGTCTGTTATTCTTTTTTAATAACATTTTTATTCTGAAGCTAACTGATAATGAATGAAATACTTCTTACCATTCTTGACTTCTTGAACAGGTGCGATAGAAAACGGATGGAAGGATAAAAATGCATGAGAATTTTTTTATCTTTTGAACATTATTTTAACACTGATTACCAGTGGAATTATTCATTACTTATTGTGTTAAGCAATGTCTGCTAAAATTAATCTGAGAGCCAGATGCAGTCATCAAAAGAGCCACATCTGGCTCTAGAGCCATAGGTTCCCTACCCCTGCTTTAAATGATGAATGAAGAATAGAAATGCTATGGACGGCGAGAAGACTGAACGTCACTCTACTTCCGGTTGAAAGCTCGGTCTCAACAGAAGGGCAATGCAGCGCTGCAGCACATGCGGTGAGCAAATTCTTCCAAGAGATGGCGCCATAACACAAACAATAAAACACCTTTCCAGTGTATTTGCTTGTTTGTTTGTTTTTCAACTATTTTTAATATGGTCGTCAGTAAAGAAAAATCCATTGATAAGCCGTCTTGTAAGCCGCATGGTTCAAAATTTTGGGAAAAAAAAGTAGCTGCTCATTGTCCAGAATTTACGGTACTCGCATATCAGACACAGAAGTGTAAGAAAACAGGATAACAACTGGATAACACAGCTCATTGTTAAATGTTAAACTATTCAATCATTTAAACACACACAAAAATTACTGAAAACTAATACCTTTGAGTACAGCTATCATTTCCCAAGGAATTGGTACCGTATGTGGAGCTGTGTTTTGGTGGACAGCGTTTCAGTTGGAAGTTTGTGACTGTTAAAGTGACGGTGCCACTCATCGGTGCAGATTTTCTCTGTGCTTTTGGCCTTCTTGTGGATGTAAAAAACAGGGGCTTGGTGGATGCGATTACGTTCTGCTCGTACAAGTGCAGTCTCAGTGCAACAGACTTCATCAGGCTTACCAGAATGCTACCCACTGCGGAAGTTTTTCTTCGCCTCCTCGCTGAGTTCCCCACCCTGGCGCAGCCCACATTTTCATCAGCTAGCGCCAAGGATGGTGTGGAACACAACATTGCCACCAACGGCCCCCCTGTGCACGCACGAGCCCGGCGCCTGGACCCTGAATAGCTCTCCATTGCTATAGCTGAATTTGAGACCATGGAACGTCTCGGGATCATTCACCACTCAGATAGCCCGTGGGCATCGCCCCTCCACATGGTGGAGAAGCGTGGAGGTGGTTGGCGGCCATGCGGTGATTAGCGCAGACTCAATGACACGACTACCCCGGAGCATTATGCGGTCCCCCACATACAGGTTTTTCCGCCGACCTGGCTGGGAAAACTGTTTTTTCTAAAGTAGAGCTCGTCAGGGGATATCATCGTCCACCCCTCTGATATCCCAAAGACGGTGGTTATCACCCAAATTGAACTGTTTGACGACTCTCCAGCGACTGATGAACTCTCTTTTATGTGATTTGCGATTTCTGTTTGTTTACTTGGACGACATCCCTCAGGTCGAGCATATTACCCACCTCAGGGCCCTTTTTCAGCGCCTTAGCCAACACATGCTCATTGTTAACCAGGCTAAGTGCCAGTTCGGGTTGTTCCTAATCGACTTCTTTGGACATTGCATCACAAAGTTGTGAATTTTTACCATCATTTCATCCACCGGGCAGCTGACCACATGCGGTGGCTGTATGATGCTCTTACAGGGGCTGCTCCTAAGCACATGGTGGACTGGTCTGATGCGCGGCACAGTGGTTTTGTGGGGGTCAAGTCTGCTCTAGCTAACGCTACCCTGCTGTTACACCCATTACCTGCTCCAATTACAATCACCACGGACGCGTGGGTATTAAGGGGCGCCGCCCTCAACTGGTTCCGGTCGTACCTAGCCGACAGGAGTTTTAGTGTAAAAATAGACAGTTTCATATCTTCCACAGCTCCTCTACCACACGGGGTCCCCCAGGGCTCAATCCTTGCCCCAAACTTATTTGCGCTTTACCTTCTCCCCCTTGGTTCTATTTATAGGAAGTATGGTATTGCATTTAATTTTTATGCCGATGATTGCCACATCTATTTTCCCATGGCACAAAATAACACGGTTCAACGTCTCATTGACTGCCTGCACGACATCAAAGCCTGGCTTTCAGCTAACTTCCTGAGCCTAAATGAAGACAAAACAGAAGTTATGTTGTTCGGTCCAAGTCGCTCTCCCTCCCCCAACGTTGACTTCGGCACTCTGAGCCCGTATCTCAGCGACTGTGTCACATACCTGGGGGGTAAAGTTCGACTCAGATTTTAAAGTCGAAAAGCAAATCAGCAGCGTCGTTCAAAAAAAGCTTTTATCAATTACGCCAATTAACGAAAGAGAAACCGCTTCTGTCAGGACATGATCTTGAGAAATTAATTCACACCTTTATCTCGAATCGGTTAGACTACTGCAATGCCCTGTATGTAGGCATTAGCCAGGCCTCCCTCGCCCGCCTGTAGCTCGTGCAAAACTCTGCTGCTTGTCTGCTAACACAGACCCGCAGACGTGAGCACATCACCCCTATATTGGAGTCCCTTCACTGGCTCCCTGTGCGTTATTGAACCAATTTTAGACTCATTCTATTTGTTTTTAAATGTCTAAACAACCTCGCGCCATCATATCTCTCTGTCCTCCTTCACCCTTACTGCCCTACCCGATCCCTAAGATCAGCTGATCAGCTGCTACTGACGGTCCCTGACACAAGGCTGAAGCTTAGAGATGACAGAGCTTTCGCTGCTGATGCTCCCAAGCTCTGGAACGATCTACATCTGAGTGTTAGACAAGCCTCCTCTCGTCCTGTTTTTAAATCTCTCTTAAAAACACACTTTTATTCCTTGGCTTTTAACACTGAGTGATATCTATCCTGCAATGGCGCCCCATTATACACCTGCTGTGAACCTGTTTTTATATGTTTATGTTTTATTTATTTATTTTTTATCATGTTCTGTTTGTGTTGTGTTGTTTGCTTGGTTCTCGTATTATATTTTAACCTGCCCATTGCACAGCACTTTGACTACCCCTGTGGTAAAATTTAAATGTGCTTTATAAATAAAGTTGATTTGATTTGATTTTTGGAGTCCCACTGTTTTGTAACCGTATTAAAACAAATGATAAATGTATGCATTATCCTGTTATATCTCACATTCTACATTGTTTTTGTGAAACAGGTTGTCATAAAGGTTACTTAATTCATTACAAAGATAAATGCAAAAGAAAACACATTTTTATGCATTTGTTATTCAGTCGTAAACATGTATTCACTTTCTTCTTTCCTTCATGGATCCAAACTTTACCGCTGTTGGTCTTTTTTTTATATTTTTATTGTAATATTTTCAGAATGTGTTTGTCCTATTTTTGACCAAAGTAAGACAAATAAAACAATCTGAAGCTGTTTTTAATGCCATAATTTTAACAGTCCGGTCCGCATGTGAACAGATTTTCCTCCATGCAGCCCCTGAGCTAAAATGAGTTTGACACCCCTGGTAATGCGTGGCGTCATGTCCAGGAGCTCTATACAGCAATGGTCCCCAACCACCGGGCCGCAGAATAATTTTTTATTAATTTTTATTTTTTTAAAAAACAACATTTTTTTTATTTTATTGTTTTATTAAATCAACATAAAAAACACAATATACACTTACAATTAGTGCACCAACCACAAAAACCTCCCTTTTTTATGACAAAGAAAAAAAAGAAAAAAAAGGACACCCCCCCTGTTCCCCCCACCCGGGCCGCATGACAAATTATTAAGCGTTGACCGGTCCGCGGATACAAAAAGGTTGGGGACCACTGCTATACAGTACAACTTAGTGTAGTCAGTGTACAGCTCATGCTACCCACTATAAATGACATTAACACAGTAATGATTGTCTAAATAACTGCCATAACACATGAGTACCAAGATGGAGAACAAGCATGGGAGAGGCACAAGTAATTTTTCTGCCTATGGACATTGTAACAGGAAATCAAAGTTACATCTCTTTGACTAACCCATTGATGGGATGTCAGTCGAAAGCAAATTTCTCCTGAAAGTATTTATTGCATTTGCACAGACCACACAGCTGCAGTGGTTATCGCCTCTGCAAAGATAAATGACTCCGTGTCAAGTAAGACAAATACACAAAGTGTGCAAAAACAAATTGAGGACAGTAGTGATGGTAATCCCATCTAAAACATCAATCATTGTGTGCCCTTTTTCTTCCTCATTGTGTGTTTTTATGGACATTTAGATGAATAACCAGCAAACTGTAATGATCCCGCACCAATGTAATTAGCTAATGAATTGCCTTCAGTCATCAGTATAGTCAAGAGTATAATCCCAAAAGTTCATCAGACATCATCTGTGAACACGACAAAAGGCTAAATTTAGCTGAAAAAAAAAAAAAAAAAAAGTCTTGTCTAAACCCCCTCCTACCCTCCACGCCCTTTTCCGTCTGTCTTTTGCTAATTATAGCAGATGGCATTGAAGTGGCAGCCGCAGCATATTTCATGAAGGGGGGGAATAAAGGCAATTAGACATTCAATTTGGAGTGTAATTAATCCTACATCAAAGCTTTCATTAGCGATCGTTCGTTAGTGAAACATGCCTCTCCGATAATGGGCCCTTCCGTTCGTCAAGGGGATCGGCTCTAAAAGGGAAATCAAACAAGGTTAAACAAAAGCCATTGTTCCGTCAGCGGCGAGACGAAGACAAATGAGGTGGTTAGGTTAGGAGCTTGACGTGGGGTTTTACACACTGTACCAATTCAAAGCTGGGTTTTTTTTTCAGGTTCAAGGTCTTAACTGTTAAGACTCTGGTGGTCTCCTAAAGCTTTACTTTTTAAGATCATGAAGCTAATATGAATTCAATCATTACAAATCACTTACAGTAGATAGTTTTCCGCTTGTACTTTTGGGAATGTTCATGGAAAACATTTGTTTTTTCCTTATCATGGAAATTCCTTTCTTTGAATCAGAATCAAAATCAGAAAGCACGCGTACACGTCATCATTACGCGACGTTTTCAAGAAAAAAAGTCCCGGGAAATTTAAAATTGCAATTAAGTAAACTAAAAAGGCCGTATTGGCATGTGTTGCAATGTTAATATTTCATCATTAATATATAAACTATCAGACTGCGTGGTGGGTAGTAGTGGGTTTAAGTAGGCCTTTAAATTAGGGAATGAATTAAGCAAAAAAGTCAAACAAAGCACCAATAAAAAAAAAGCACACTTGTTTTTCTTTTCTTTTTTTATTGAGACAAAGATTATTTTTGTATTTAATATTTGTTTACTTACTATGGTATATTATTCATTTATTATTCATTTGTTTGATGTTCTGTTACAGAGAACAAGGAAATAGGATAAATAGCTATGATATGAAAAGGGGTAGGATCAAATAAGCTATGCTTCTTCCTACTCTTTTTCGGACGTGCTGTAATGAAACAACTGGAAATATGTGATGCATTACATTGTATCGTCTGCATGTTGGAAATAGACTGAAACTGAACTGAAAAATGAACCTGCAAAAGGCTAGAAATCTAAAAGGACTTTCGGGCTAAACATATTTGTTCTGTCTGCATTCACATATGTTCTACACTTTAATATCATCTGATGTTCCAAACATTTAAAAAAATGTTTGTTTAGCAACAATAAACACTTAAATATCTGCTTGTCATCTTGACGTACGATTTCAAAGCAAGATATCCATTAATCTACACAAATATAATCAAAAACAATGGCATTTGTAAATTGTGTGAGGAGGCTATTACTGTACATGTTTATATTCATATATATTCACTGTTACACGTGGGTGGCCCTCTGAGGGCAACCATAACTGCGACGCAGACCTCAACAAAAACATGTTTGACAGCCCTTACCTGCAGTACATACTGTAGTAATTGACTGTAAACAGACTCCATCACTAATGACTGACATTGCAACTTATTTACAGTATTAATTTATTCCTTAGAGTCAGGGATGGCTCATGGCATAAACATTGTTTAAAGCCACAATCACTAGTGATCATGACCTGGGCTTTTGTAAAGATTTGCAGAAGTTGTTTTTTCTTCATTTAAATGTGTCAGTTATAAAATGTGACATCTTAAAAACTCAGATAAAACCAATGTTGCTGTGAAAGTTCAATAATAAGGTTGTTCGAATGACATTAGGAATGTGTAAGGGCCTACACCCCTCCTTTGGAGGAATGCAAGATGGTTCCTTCCTTCCGGTAGTAGCACAGCTAGCTTGGAACACTTCACACAACACAGATGTCATGACGGCGTCAAAGCTCACATTAATTCATACATTCACACACAACGCCAACATTTGGGAACCAGGATGAGGTTTTAAAAGAAAGGTATAAATGCACTAAATCTATCTGTGGCAGCATCGACGTTCATACTTGCCAACCCTCTCGATTTTCCCGGGAAACTCCCTAATTTCAGTGCCCCTCCCGAAAATCTCCCGGGGCAACCATTCTCCCGAATTTCTCCCGATTTACACCCGGACAACAATATTGGGTGCGTGCCTTAAAGGCACTGTCTTTAGCGTCCTCTACAACCTGTCGTCACGTACGCTTTTCCACCACACAAACAGCATGCCGGCCCAGTCACAAAATATATGCAGCTTTTACACACATATAAGTGAATGCAAGCCATACTTGGTCAACAGCCATACAGGTCACACTGAGGGTGGCCGTATAAACAACTTTAACATTGTTACAAATATGTGCCACACTGTGAACCCACACCAAACAAGAATGACAAACACATTTCGGGAGAACATTCGCACCGTAACACAACAGAACAAATACCTAGAGTCACTTGCAGCCCACCTCAAACTCCCCTCACCCCCACCTCCATCTCGTGAATTCGAAGGTCTCAAGGTTGGCAAGTATGTTTATGTTTACGTTTCACTTTTGCATCGCAGCTCACATAATTGTGGTGCATTCAAGAAACCTTGATTAAAGTTAGAAACAAAGGCATCACAAGTTCTTAAAAACAGGGGAGGCATGACCCCCAATAAATGCACTATTAATTATAATTATAATAAACATGCAGCTGAGATAGGCTCCAGCACCCCCCGCAAGCCCAAAAGGGACAAGCGGTAGAAAATGAATGGATGTATTATCATGATAATTATAATCCACTGATGATATTCCTGCATGAATTAGATCATCAGAAATTTTCCATACAAAAAAAAATCTTGTAGACATTACAAACTGCTTGCAAAAATATTTTTCTTGCATGTACTTGTGTGTTAAAAACTAGTTTTAAACAAACACTTTTGTATTGCATGTAAACATATTCAACCCTTTAATTCCCTGTTAATATGTGTTGAAAAAAAATTATTTTGTTTCATACAGCGGGGGAAGGAAATGGCACAGAGGCAGAAGTAAAGCTCAACATGAATTGATTAACGTGGACCCCGACTTAAGCAAGTTGAGAAACTTATTCGGGTGTTACCATTTAGTGGTCAATTGTACGGAATATGTACTGAACTGTGCAATCTACTAATAAAAGTATCAATCAATCAATCAATCAAAAACACATTTATTGCGCTTGATGATGCGGTGGAGTGTGTATGCTACTATGTGTGTGAAGCAGGACTATGTGAAGAGTTACAAGGAAATTCTACAAGCAAGTGTTGTAGGTGTACGTTGATATGAATCAGGAAGTCCAATAGGGCGAGGCTAGTGGAAAGTCCGTGACAGTTAGTGAGAGCCAAGAACAAATTTAATGATTTAAATTAATTGACATAGGCGGGGCTGACTCTAGATATAAGTGCTTTGTGTTATAAGCTCAGACGTGGCATAAATTGAGCTTATAAATTGAGCCACCACTGTATTTTGTATTTTTTGTGTAACTTCACAGTTATATAGGACTGAAGGATAAAACAGCATCATTTGAGTCTGACAACATGAAATTAAAATGTATCCCCTTGTTAGGTGTCAATTGTTTTTTTGTTTTGATTATTTTTTACAAAAAATATATACTTTGGTCAAGACCAATGTTGTGTCATTTACACACTGGCAGAGGTTAGTCTCTATCTCTCCCAAACAGATGCGACTGTCAGACTGTGAAGCGTCTTAAAAAACAACTTCTTTTATGTTCCCTCTGAGCTTATTAAATTGGGGTCGTACTTGTAAACACGTATTTTGTTATGACAGCTAAATTATAGGGTCACAACGGGAAGCACTTAAAAATTGCGCTGTTTTGCCGTTTCAAAAGAGGTGTTTATTTTTCATTAAAAGTCACATTTTAAAAAAAAGGGAATGTGATGCTTGGGGGTAAAAAAAATAGATGAGAGATGCTGGAACATTGAGTGGTTCCTTCCAAGAATTTGTTTAGGTAAAAAAGAAGTGGTCAATGAGCAAATTATTGTCTTGATACACATTGGCTTAATATGGAATATTTTCATTTGTCTTCAGTTCACGAAAAACAGTCTTATAAATAGATCAAAAGTGCATGCATACAAAATTAAAAAGTGAGCAGCAAAGAAAGAAAGGAAGGTGCCTGCTGTAAAAAAAAAAAAAAAAAAAAAGTCCACAATCCCTGCTCTTTTTTAGTCTACAAGGAGCAGATGAAAAATGAATTAAAGAAGAAAAGGCAGCATAAACAATGAGATCTGTGGCTCCAGATAGTCGTCTGGCTATTGCACATGGCGGTCCATATGGATGTTTACTCATATGCACTTGTGGCTCTGTTTTATGATATAGACCATGTCTTAAAATAATCCCATTAGTCTGTGTCCGATTGAATATTTAGTGCTTTTGTCTGGACGTCCACACAAACAATAAATGTGTAGGGGATAGCAAATAATAGTGTTTTATTGCGATGTATCTGAGGGATACCATTTAAAGTCGTCAGGGTCCAGCTTATATAGCAGTGTGGTTGCGCGATATAGACACTGTACTATATAAATTATATACATTTGGCAGACGATGAAGATTTTAATAATATCGTCATATCGTTATAATGCATGTTGATGACACATTCTAGCTGTGTCCTGCAAATTGGACAGTGTCAAGCAAACAAACGCGTCCTCGAGTGAAGTGAAATTATGTTTATATAGCGCTTTTCTCTTAAGACTCAAAGCACTTTACATAATGAAAACCATTATCTACATTTATTAGGTTCATTTAAACCAGTGCTGTTGGCACAGGGAGCAGGTGGATAAACGTTTTTTTGCATTGACTAGGATGCGGTGGCGGGGCGTGCCTTTCCACCTAGGCATTCAGTGATGTCGAACTTCAATGATTACCTCTCAAAATACCTATAAGTTATGTCACCACATGACCATTGCTGGAGAAATATACAGGAACACATTTAAGCACTACTGGGCATTGATTCGTCTCAACACTGTACAAAACGGGTTATTTTCTGGCGCGTTTAAAAATCCATCCATCCATCCATTTCCTACCGCTTGTCCCTTTCGGGGTCACGGAGGGTAGCTGGAGCCTATCTCAGCTGCATTCGGGTGGAAGGCGGGGTACACCCTGGACAAGTCACCACCCCATTGCAGGGCCAACACAGATAGACAGACAACATTCACACACTAGGGACCATTTAGTGTTGCCAATCAACCTATCCCCAGGTGCATGTCTTTGGAGGTGGTAGTAGGCCCGAGTTCACATAGGGAACCCACTCAGTCACCGGGAGAACAAGCAAACTCCACACAGACAGATCCCGAGCGCAGGATCAAACCCAGGACCTTTGTATTGTGAGGCAGACGTACTAACCCCTCTGCCACCAAAATCAATAAACTCATATCAGTAATTAAAACATATCTCACGTGGTACAAAATTTGAATTGCAAAAAACATATTAAATGTGGAAAAATAAAAAATAAAAATAAAAAATTTAACCTGACAATTTGTAGTACCTATTTGACGCCGTATAAGCCAGTGGTAGTGGTCGTTGGTTGATTCAAGTGGAAACGGCAAACATTTTCCCATTTCATCGCTTACATCGTCTCACGAGTTGTAGTTTCTCTTTAAATATCCTTCCTGAAAATGGCCTTGCAAATAAATATCTGCCACCTTTTCAACGTTTTGTTCTCCTTCTTTGTGGGTGAACACTTCCCGCTTCCTGTAAATGGCAACTTGTGATTGGATACTCACTTTGGAATGAAAAATGAGTATCCAATCAGAGTCTCGTTAACATCAGGCTACCGAGATAGGCTACTGTCAACAACTTTTGATCTGATTGGCTATCGCAACTGTCTATCAACTGTGTGTGTTCTCAAATTCATCCGCTAACGCTATCTGTGAATTGATTCAGTGAGAGCTGAAGACCCTAGCCAGATGAAGCCAGCAGGACCACATTATCCGCAAACTCTCTGAACACTCTCCACAGGACTTTCCGAGGGACACGGTTGAATTCCTTCTCCAAGTCCACAAAATACACGTAGACTGGGTGGGAAAACTTCAATGCACTCTCAGGGATCCAGCTGAGTGTATAGAGTTGGTCCACAGTTCAATGACCAGGACCAAAACTACACTTCTCCTCCTGAATCCGAAGTTCGAATATTCGGCGTAGCTTCCTCTCAGGTACACCTGAGTAGACTTTACCGGAAAGGCTGAGGAGTGTGATCCCACGATAGTAAAAACATACCCTCCGGTTCCACTTTTTACCCAGTCTGCCAATCCAGAGGCACCACCCCTGATGTCCATGCAATGTTGCAAAGTCTTGTCAACCACGACAGCCCCACAGCATTCAGGGCTTTAAGGATCTCATCCACTCCTGGGGACCTGCCACAGAGAAGCTTCTTAACTACCTAAGCAACCTCAGCCCCAGAAATAGAAGACCCACCAAAGAGTTCCAAAGCTCTGCTTCCTCATTGGAAGACATGTAGATGGGATTGAGAAGATGTTTTATTTTTTCTGTATTCCTTCCACCGATCCACAACATCCCCAGTTGATGTCAGCAGCACACCGTCCACACCAAACATCACCCAGAAAGGCTTGATGAAACCATTAAAACTAGGGTTACTCACGTATGCAGTAGTCCCGCCGCCCTGCAGGGGGCAGCAGCAAGGCATATGTGTCACTTTGAGGCAGCATTGGGTTGAGTAGAAGAAGACAACTCATTCAACCCTGAAAAACCCCCAAAATAAAATGCAAACATCTGACTTTTAACAACAAGTGGACAACAAAGAATTAATGTTCTACCAAGAGCAAGTGCTCTAGGCATTGTTTCCTGGTGGACCTTTTCAGCGACGGACACATTGATCCAGACAAGCAGCAAAATGGTAGAAATCCCATTGTGTAAGCTTCATCTTGAAACTTGGTCAAACATTTGTAAGTAGATATTGTGCAACAAGATATTTAGTTTGTTTTGTGTTGAAATTGCCGATCAAACTTTGTTTAATACATGTAGCTCTAAATTTGACTACAATGCTACACCTCAGGTATAACTGTGATAAGTCACATACCGTGTGTGCAATGTTCGGTGTGTGAATGCTGTATAATTTCTATATGGGTACACATTTGGAGTTTATTGTGTGAATATATTACCACTAAAACTACTGTATGTACAAACCCCGTTTCCATGTGAGTTGGGAAATTGTGTTAGATGTAAATATAAACAAAATACAATGATTGGCAAATCCTTTTCAACCCATATTCAATTAAATGCACTAGAAAAACAAGATATTTGATGTTTAAACTCATAAACTTTATTTTTTTTTTTGGCGAATAAGAATTAACTTGGAATTTCATGGCTGCAACACGTGCCAAAGTTTGCTGGGAAAGGGCATATTCACCTCTGTGTTATATCACCTTTTCTTTTAACAACAATCAATAAACGTTTGGGAACTGAGGAAACCAATTGTTGAAGCTTTGAAAGTGGAATTCTTTCCCATTCTTGTTTTATGTAGAGCTTTAGTCGTTCAACAGTTCGGAGTCTCAGCTGTTGTATTTTACGCTTCATAATGCGCCACAAATTTTCGATGGGAGACAGGTCTGGACTGCAGGTGGGCCAGGAAAGTACCCGCACTCTTTTTTTAGAAAGCCACTCTGTTGTAACACGTGCTAAGTGTGGCTTGGCATTGTCTTGCTGAAATAAGCAGGGGCGTCCATGAAAATCACGGTGCTTAGATGGCAGCATATGTTGTTCCAAAACCTGTATGTACCTTTCACCATTAATGGTGCCTTCACAGATGTGTAAGTTATCCATGCCTTGGGCACAAACGCACCCCCATACCATCAAAGATGCTGGCTTTTGAACTTTGCGTCGATAACAGTCTGGATGGCTCGCTTCTCCTTTGGTCCGGATGACACGATGTTGAATATTTCCCCCAAAAATTTGAAATGTGGACTCGTCAGACCACAGAATACACAAATTATCGAAATAAATTAACTCAGTATATCAGGAAAAGTAAGCACAACTATTATTCTGAACTATTACAAGCATCGCAGGGGGATTGTAGGAGAACATGGAATGTGTTGAATACTGTTCTCAACAAGGGATATAAGGCCACTGTTGTCCCGGATACAGGGTAAAATAGGGCTGATCTTGCCAATAGTTCTAATACCTTTTTGCTTCTATCTAGTAAAATAAGTTAACCTCCAGGGTATTCCTTAAATAATTTTTATCAGCAGCTACCCTTGCACCTTTTTCATGCAGCCAGCCGACATCAATGAGTTTTATACGATCATTATGGACCTCAAGTCGTCACATACAGCTGGAGTGGACGGGATATGTAGCAAAATCTTGAAAGCCATAGCAAATGTGATCACAAATCCTCTTTGTCACTGTATAAACCTGTCACTTAGTGCTGGCATTGTACCCAAAATGACCAAAGTGGCAAAAGTAATCTCAATTTTTAAATCAGGTGATAAAATTAATATGAACAATTATAGGCCAATTTCAATTATACCAACATTTTCAAAAATACTTTTAAAAGTGGTCTATAACCGACTGAATGGCTTTCTAGAAAAAACGACATATCCTTGTCCCCTCCCAATATGGTTTTCGTAAAAAAAAAGCACCACCTGTATGGCTATACTCGACCTCTTGGAAAAGGTCAATGACTGTATTGAAGAAGGAAAATGCGGTATTGGCATTTTTGTGGATATATCCAAGGCCTTCGACACAATAGACTTTGTGATCTTATTGTACAAGCTATATCACTATGGTGTCAGAGGTACCTCTCGATTGGTTTCGTTCTTACCTATACGGAAGGCAACAGTGTCTATGCGTCAATGATCACAATTCAGCCTGTATGACCATAAATTATGGGGTTCCCCAGGGATCCATCCTGGGGCCTTTCCTTTTTATCCTATACATAAATGATTTTGTAAACTCCTCCAAAACTTTACATCAAATAATTTGTGCTCACGATACAAATTTGTTTACCTCACACAGGAGCCTACACGACCTACAAGTAACTGTCAATTCAGAGCTTGTGAAGGTGGATTCCTAGTTCAAATGCAATAAAGTCTCACTTAATGTAAATAAAATAAATGTTATTCTATTTCGTTCTAATAAAAACCGGACACATACAGAGCACTGCCATATCAACATAAATGGGCAGGAAATACAGAGAGTGTACTCCACAAAATTCCTGGGAGTCATCATTGACGAATACCTGAATTTCAAATGTCACATTAGCCATCTGTTAAACAAATTATCCAAATATGTTGGCCTGTTCTTTCACCTTCGTCATTATCTTCCTCTTTATGCTCTACTTACCCTATATAAAACTCTTTTTGAACCACATATAAACTACTGTAATATCATCTGGTGTAACACCTTCCCTACCTACCTTCACAAATTAGAATCCATGCAAAAGAAAATCATACGGGCCCTGTCATGGTCCAAGTTTAATGCCCACACTCAACATCTATTCCATAAATATCAACGGCAGGGACTAGGATGGCGGAAGCAGGGATCGAACCTGCAACCCCCAAGCATAGCTCGGTTGGTATACCATCTTATTGCAACCTAAAAATGTTGGTCTTACTTAAAAATGCACGCATTTAGTTGTATTCAGTGTTAAAAAATACTATATGGCTCTCACGGAAATACATTTTGAAATATTTGGCTTTCATGCCTCTCTCAGTCAAAAAGGTTCCCGACCCCTGTTCTAGAGCTTCTGTTTCTTCATGCTTTTAACTAACTGCACATGCCGGAAACGAGTACCGAGGGCAGAATAATGAATTTATTGACAATACAGTCTCAAAGAAATATAAGCCTATCAGGCACTTTCTGACGAAACATCCACATGTCCGACCCCTGAGCCCTTGGGCTCTTGAAACTTTGGCCATCTTTATTATGTAGTTGAATAGCCCTGAATTAAAGTATGTAAACAAAAAACTATTTCTCTGTAAATATTTAATTTCACAACATATATATCTGTGGCTTATAGGCTGTTTAAAATTAAGTGGATGTGGCTTGCTTTATAGTCTGGAAAGTATGGTAGATTTATATTAGTTTTGAGAAAATAATACAACCCGAAATTATTCTTTATGTTACCCCATATGTCAGCAGCCAAATTAGAAGCATTTGCAACCTGTTGTAAAACAGTTATCTTATCATTCACATACCAAATAATATATAGTGATATATATAGGCTGCAGTATATAGCGCAATATATATTTAAGGCCATATTGCCCATCCCTTTATAGCACTTTAGATTGACTATACACAGCCAATTATTTGACTAATATCAAGTTTTATTTTGCAGAAGACAACAATATCAATGCTTGCTGAGATATCATATACAGTATCTAGTTCTTGATTGTGATAAGTATTTACAGATCATGAAGAAGTTAAGTAGTAATGTTGCAGTACTTGCCCTCCATCTTCCTTCCTCCTCCATGTCTGTTCCTACCTGTTTGGGATTTGGAGAGGATGCCGTTTGTCATTTGGCCACTGAGACAGATACTAAGAGTTTTGGCTGTGACTTATTTGAGCTAATGGTCCAGAACATTGTGAGCACCCTCACACCCAGAGGCAATTTCGTAAGTGCAGTGGGCCGCTGCAAATGGCCTATGGTACACCTCCATGGTCAACACACACTTGCCAGGCCCGCATACATGCACATATTATATATATAGTATGTGTGTGTGTGTGTGTATATATATATATATATATATATATATATATATATATATATATATATATATATATATATATATATATATATATATATATATATATATATATATATATATATATATACACACATATTCACACCTGGCTGGTACTACTAAAAGTAATGCAAAATTCCTTACTTGTGCACTCACATTTTGTAAAAGCAAAATATTGTTTATATATGCAACAAACCTGATACTGTTTGTTTTTTTTACCTTTTAAATGGTACCACATTTCCAAATAAAATGCATTTGTGAATGGTGCCCATTAAAAAATTGCCTTATCTTTACAAAAAAATTGCTTTTGCTATCGACTTTGGTTTAGAGTTTTCGAGGAACGTTATGTTCAGAGATGAGCACAGATTATTGTCAACGGCAGTTGAATGGCAGGGTCAAAGTGTGGAGAAGACGTGCAGAGTGCTTTTTTTATTGCTGCACTGATAAAATATCATCATTTTGTGGAGGCAGTGCAATGTGGTGGGGCGGCATCTGCCTCACTATTAAAACAAGGCTTGTCATCATTGAAGATAATGTTAAGATAGGGATTTGCAAGTACAACCGTAGTTGCCACTCATAACTCTATCCTCCAATATGACAATACTCACCCACACAGAGCGAGTGGATCAAAGACCACCTCCAGAACGAGAGCATAGTTGAACACTTGTGGGGTCAGCTTGGGTGTGGCTTCATGCTAAGGCAGGGTCCAGAAAGCTACAGGGGGCCAGACTTATTATTAGTCTTATTTTGCATATTCCACAGAACCAGTGTCTTCAACAGTAGATATCTGATTTTGGTCTATTTATTTTAGCAGAGTAACATGAGCCCTCTGCTGTTTTTAAGGATCTTTTGCAAAAAAGCTATAAAAATCATCTCTATGACAGCACGTTTTAGTGACCTGCTGCAAAAATGTGAGTCTCTCATAAGTTTTTTTTTAAATAAACCTGCGGCCATCAGTTGAATAGCCTGAATGATGAAAAAGAGAAGACCTACAATGGAACCTTAAAGGAACACTGTTTAGTTAAATATGCTGAACAAATGACTGTGGACTGCATTTAATGTAAACAAGCTACAACACCCAACACCTTAAGTTATATAAATCATGTTAGTAAAAAACAATTGCCAAAAACAAGAGGACTTAAAGGGGTGTGTTAAGAAACACTTCTGTTATGTAATCATAAGTTTTGAACCCAGTGTTCCATGTTTGCGAGCAAGGTTAAAATGTCAATCCAAGGTTCTGCCAATGTGTTTATAGTGGTCCACGTTCTCCTATCAAAACAAGAGCACGGCAGTGTTTTTAGGAATTTGCTAAAAAAAAACATTACTTCTGAGTTTTGAACTGAACTCAGTTGAATAGCCCTGTTCTAGAGTGACAATAACAACCAGGTAATGCAGGTTGAAGAATGAGATACCATTCCACAACAGTGTCAGGCCAGGCTAGTGACCAGCATTAAAATGAGGTGCTATCTAAGAATCCTCCACACAGTCCTGAGGATCCTGATTTTGTCACGTGAATAAATCATTAAGTCACCAATATGTAACGCTGCGTCAAATTTCAATCATCCAATCCATCAAACAACAACAACTCATATCAGAATATTAATAAATCAATCCGTACACATTTTTGTATGAAAAACAGTACAATATAACAGTATTGTATGAAGACATTGATAAAAGGTTGATTATACATATATTTTTTTTAAAACTAACTTATAAGCCAGTGGTTCTCAACCTTTTTTCAGTGATGTACCCCCTGTGAACATTTTTTTAATTCAAGTACCCCCTAATCAGAGCAAAGCATTTTTGGTTGAAAAAAAGAGATAAAGAAGTAACATACAGCACTATGTCATCAGTTTCTGATTTATTAAATTGGATAACAAAATATTGCTCCTTTGAATTGGTCTTTTTTGAAATATTTGGAAAAAAAGATATGACAATAACTAAAAACTTATTGAAAAATAAACAACCGATTGAATTATAAATAAAGATTTCTACACATAGAGGTAATCATCAACTTAAAGTGCCCCTTTGTGGATTGTAATAAAGATCCCTCTGGATTCATTAACTTAATTCTAAACATTTCTTCACAAAAAAAGAAATCTTTAACATCAATATTTATGGAACATGTCCACAAAAAATCTAGCTGTCAACACTGAATATTGCATTGTTGCATTTCTTTTCACAGTTTAGGAACTTACATTCATATTTTCTTGAAATATTATTCAATAAATATATTTATAAAGGATTTTTGAATTGCTGCTACTTTAAAAATATATATTTTTTAAAATCTCACGTCCCCCTTGGCATAGTCATGTCAAGTCAATTGTATTTATAAAGAACGTTTACAACAACTTTTAAATTGAACCAAAGTGCTTTACCGGTTAAAAAAAAGCATTGAGCAACATAAACATAAAACAAACAAAGAACCTTCAAGTACCCCCAGGGGTACGCATACCCCCATTTGAGAACCACTGTTCTAAGCTATGTTGCAAAATAGTTGAGTACAGTTGAGTATAGTTGAGACAACGTTGATGTCTAATGTTGGATCCACGTTGTTGATTGGAAAATGACCACATTTCAATGATCAAATCAACGTCAGAACCCAACAGTGACTGAACACCATGAATTGATTAACGTGGACCCCGACTTAAACAAGTTGAAAAACTTATTCGGGTGTCACCATTTAGTGGTCAATTGTACGGAATATGTACTGAACTGTGCAATCTACTAATAAAAGTATCAATCAATCAATCAAAACCCTCAAAAATCATGTTGATTCATCGTTAGGTTTGAGTTTCTCAACACCAAATGCGACAAATTCTCAAAGTTGTTTTAATGTCTTGTGCCTGCTGAGTAGGGCGCTACCGAGAGGGCTGTCAAAAATATATGTTTCTCAGCTATGGTCTGAATAACCGCAGCGATACTTGTTTGTTTATATGTTGGATAAATAATAGTATGTGATTAAAGCATGGTCTCATATCATTTGACACGGTTTAAACTAAATACCTTGACATAATTGTTGTAAATCAGTAAAATCGAGAGAAAGATTACTAATTCAGTGTTATTATTTGATTAGGTCACAAGCACGTTTCTACTCAAGAAGTTAGGTTATGAACTATGAACATAGTTTAAGACCCCTTGCAATAAAAAGTACTGTAAACAACCTCAGTAGTTTTTTTTTTTATACAGACTAGGCTACACAATAATCCAAGGCCAACGTGAGATCGATAATACACAAGATGACAAAATAGAGCTACTATCACAGGGGAGTAGACTGAATTATTTCATGGATACATTTATACTTTGATTTTGCTAAACTTGAATTCAGCGGTAGGTCACCATGTAATTTGTAATAGCTTTAGTTCTGTTTAGCAGCAGTGCGGCCTCGTCAATGTAAAGGCCTACTGAAACCCACTACTACGCAGTCTGATAGTTTATTTATCAATGATGAAATATTAACATTGCAACACATGCCAATACGGCCTTTTTAGTTTACTAAATTACAATTTTAAATTTCCCGCGGAGTTTCATGTTGAAAACGTCGCGAAATGATGAAGCGTGTGAGTGACGTCTCGAGTTGGACGGGACATATTAGCGCAGCACCACTAGCAGCTAAAAGTCGTCTCTTTTCATCGCGCAGTTACACAGTATTCTGGACATCTTTGTTGCTGAATCTTTTGCAATTTGTTCAATTAATAATGGAGAAGTCAAAGTAGAAAGATGGAGGTGGGAAGCTTTAACCTTTAGCCACACAAACACACGGTGTTACCTTGTTTAAAATTCACGGAGGTGAAGCTTTACTATGGATCAGAGTGGTCAAGCGAACATGGATCCCACGCACTTGTCAACCGGCAGGTTTCGGTGAGAAAATTGTGGTAAAAAGTTGCCTCTTACCGGAGATCAGCGGAACGTCTGTCGTGCTGCTGCTGCCGTGACTAATTCCCTCAGAGACTGGCGTCAAGACACCCGTGGACACGCCCCTCCGACTATCAGGTACTATTTAACTCACTAAAACACTAGCAACACAATTGAAAGATAAGGGCTTTCCCAGAATTGTCCTAGTAAATGTGTCTAAAAACATCTGAATCGCTCACAATGCAATCGCCTTTTTTTTTTTTTAACTTTATTATTTATTTTTATTTTTTTCTAGTCCTTCGCTATCAATATCCTAAGCCACAAATCTTTCATCCTCGCTCAAATGAATGGGGAAATTGTCGTTTTCTCGGTCCGAAAAGCTCTTGTCGCTGGTGGCTCCCATTAAAAACAATGTGAGGATGTGAGGAGCCCTCACACGGGTGACGTCATCTTCTGCGACTTCCGATGTTCTCTACTAAATCCTTTCAGCAAAAATATGGCAATATCGCGAAATTATCAAGTATGACACATAGAATGGACCTGCTATCCCCGTTTAAATAAGAACATCTCATTTCAGTAGGCCTTTAAAAGCTCATCGAGATAATTGCTTATTTAGAAATGCTTCTAAAACTATCATTATGACATTTATGGACAGTTTTTTTTAAATGAGTGTACTGTTTAAATGTGTCAGCGCGTGGACTTTGGGGTGTTTGTTTTCCCGAGATGCAAGTAAAGTTGGATCGGACATAGCTTGGAGGTAAATACCTCATTTTATTTTAACTCTAACAAAAGTTACGAAACTAAACTTGACTAATGAAACAAAAACTAGCACTTGGGAAAAAAACTATGAACATGCAACAAATAAACACTTACTGTGACAAGAATACACAAAACTCACGTGGCAATACACGAGCAGCAAGAAGCGATGGCAGCATGACAATGGCATGAGTAGTAAGGATATCAGATAGCATGGGTGTCCAGGAGGTAATGTCGCCAGGCCGACTGCCTGGCAACTGCAAGCTTAAATAATACCGACCTGATTAGTGACAGGTGCGCGAGTGCAAAACGTGAGACAGGTGAAACTAATGAGTAGTCATGGAAACAAAACAAGCAAGAGTGCACAACCAGGAACTAAAAAGAGTCCAAAAAACAAACTGTGACGGTTAGCTGGCATTATGGTGCGGGTTTGTTCTCTCTATTATGCAGTTTGACTGGACACAGCGTGAAGGTAAGAAATTATGATTTATTTATACTACAAAACAGACTAAGAACAGAAAAACTGGTACTAGGAACAAAAGGCAAAACGAACAGAACAAGCATGGGAGCTAGAAATAACTAAAAGCGCTAGCATGTGAGCTAGGGAAAAAATAAAGGATTAGCGCGGAGGCTAGCAAGTACAAAAAACAGCTCTTTGCCACAATCGGCAATCAGCGTCGTCACCTGTTGCATGGAACAGAAACTAGGATGCGAGAGTGAGTAAACGAAAAAGGCTACAGAGCTGAACAAATCTCCCGGCGTACCTAAAGAATCAATACTGGGACCAAAATTGTTCAATCTTCTGATGAACAACATTTTTAAAGTTACAATGGACTTAAAGTTAGTATTATTTGCAGATGACACGACTGCGTTTTGTTCAGGAGAGAACACACAGAAGCTAATTACAAATAATAATAGAATAAATTAACAAATTAAAAATATGGTTTGACACAAACAGACTGTCTTTGTACCTCAGTAAAACAAAACTAATGCTATTCGATAACAATAAAAGGGAAAGTCAAATACAAATACAAATAGATGGAGAATATATTTATAGGCTAAACGAAAACACATTTTTAGGTGTAATAATAGATGGTAAAATGAACTGGAAATCTCATGTAAAAAATATACGACCTAAAGTAGCAAGAAACACGTCTAAAATGAATAAAATAAAATGTGTTCTGGACCAAAAATCACTTCATATTCTCTACTGCTCACTAGTGTTACCATATGTGAGTGTAGTGATATGGGGAAACAACTACAAATGTACACTTCATTCATTAACTGTGTCCCAAAAAAGATAAATTACAATTATACATAATGTTGGCAATAGAGAACATACAAACCCTTTATTTATTGAATCAAACATATTGAAATTCAATGATTTGGTGCATTTGCAAACAGTTAAATTGATGTACAAAGCAAACTATAACCTGCTACTCAAGAAAACAAACAACAAAAGAGGAGAAATATAACCTTAGAGGAAAATCTAATTTAAAACATTTGTATGCTCGTACAACACTTAAAACCTTTAGCATATCAATATGTGGGATTAAATTAGGGAATGTGCTAAGTAAAGAAATTAAACAAAGCACTGATATGATTGAGTTTAAGAGACTATTCAAACCGCAAGTGTTCACAAAGTGCAAACAAGAACAATTAGCGTAAATATCTTAAACCTTTAAAAAAAAAAAAAAAGAGAGAGATCATGAGTATTTATGTATTCAATATTTGCTTACTAATGGTACATGTATTTATGTATTATTTATTCATTAACTTTTCAGTTACAAACAGAGAAGAAATAAATGGGATCAAACTGCTATTATATGAAAAGGGGTAGGATTTATTCCTATTTATTTTTGGGCATGCTGTAATGAAACAACTGGAAATATGTGATACATTACATTGTAGTTGTATTGTATGCATAAACTGAACTGCATGAATGAATTATTTTTTTTAACTCTGGGCATAGATGGATAAATTAATTTCCGCAAAGTAGGGATTATCAATTATAAATTAAATATTTTCATAGCTAGGGCACAAAAACATTTTAAATATTGTTTTTAACATTAATAAAGCCTTCTAGACATTAAGCAACACTTTCATGGTCACCTTTACAAGCTGCACATTTCGAAGTTCGATGTGGCGAGGGACCACTCACTGGCTGCAGCCAGCCCTCCACACAAATACTATTAAAAACCAAAACGGGGCCACAAACAACATCTTGTTTAGGGCCACAAAAAGCTTTAAATATACTCAATGTTTTGGAGAACACGAGACCAGGTAATAAGAAATGACAACACAGACAATAAAAAAAGGTAGCTATCTCGTGAAGTAGAAATAACTTCGAGAAGAAGAGAGTATAGACTGTCTGACTACATTTCTTCACTAATTTGGTGGCAGACAAGCCCTCTAATTTCCTTTGGAACGTCCACTCGCGACTCGTCTGTGCAATATTCACAGCCAGCAACAGCCACTGGTCATCTGGTTTTCTTCTGGGAAGACAAACAAATCCCGACTTTACATACTGCAGGTTGTGTTATCCTGTAATTTCATTAGTCTGACTCATGGAGTTGCTAGAAAAAGCAACAGTGGCAAAAAAAACCCACTGTTTTTGAGTCATCACGTTAATGGGATACAGATACCAATTATAATTACAGCGGCATAATATTCCTTATACAATCAATTTAATCCGCTCATTAGTTGGTGTACACCTTTTAGCCCCACAACACCAACCATCATAACCCTTTCCAAGTTCTGGTGAAAGTTTAAAGATTGCTTGACTTTTTAATCACCCGAAGGGCACGGGAGGATAGATAAGTAGGAAGGCTAAAACGTGGAGTCCATGCCGTGCTGTCGGAAATATAATTAAGCAGCATTGTTTTTAAAAGACTGCAGGGTACGTCCTTACAACGGTCGGATCAGAGTCCAGTGGAGCCAGAGTGTGCACTGTTAATTGTGTTTTCATTTATTAGCACATATCTCCTGCAGGCATTTAAACTAACGAGGTTTCAGAGGGGCCTTGGCTGAGCTTTATGTTCCCTGTCATTGATTTTACTGAGCACAGGCCATGATAAAGACAATACTCTCCACTTCATTGCTTATGAGAAATTAGTGCCTCGTGGCCTGGGTCATCGTGAGCAGAACACAGAAAATAAAGCACGAGGGATGAGTACCAAACCTATGGTACTTTTGCCTTAGGTAATGTTAATGTGCGACTTGGTGTTGTTTGCATGACCCCGGGATGGAGAGACAGCAGGCAAATGCAGGAAAAATCATAGTTGAAAAATGTGCATGTGCCTTACAATATTAAGGTCCTGAGTAGTCCTGGGTTCAATCCCGGGCTCGGGATCTCTCTGTGTGGAGTTTGCATGTTCTCCCCGTGACTGCGTAGGTTCCCTCCGGGTACTCCGGCTTCCTCCCACCGCCAAAAACATTCACCTGGGGATAGGTTGATTGGCAACACTAAATGGTCCCTAGTGTGTGAATGTGAGTGTGAATGTTGCCTGTCTATCTGTGTTGGCCCTGTGATGAGGTGGCGACATGTCCAGGGTGTACAACGCCTTCAGTCCGAATGCAGCTCAGATAGGCTCCAGCACCCCCGCGACCCCGAACGGGACAAGCGGTAGAAAATGGATGAATGGGTGGACAGTCGAAAAACAAAGACGCACTAGATGGGTTATAAATGTATAGCGCTTTTCTACCTTCCAGGTACTCAAAGCGCTATTTCCACATTCACCCATTCACACACACATTCACACACTGATGGCGGGAGCTGCCATGCAAGGCACTAAGCATGACTCATCAGGAGCAAAGGTTAAGTGACTTGCTCAAAGGACACAACGGACATAACTAGGTTGGTAGGAGCTGGGGATCGAACCAGGAACCCTCAGGTTGCTGGCACGGTCACTCCCCCAACAGCGCCATGCCGTCCCCATCACAGGTGACTAGACAACAATAAACCAGCTCAGGAAAAACAGGTGGTACAGAAGAAGTCTAAGTGCACAGGAGGGTTGTCCCGATACCAATATTTTGGTACCTGTACCAGTACCAAAATGAGTTTGATACTTTTTGGTATTTTTCTAAATAAAAGGGACCATTATTGGTTTTATTTTAACAAAAAGTATTAGGGTACATTAAACATATGTTTCTTATTGCAAGTTTGTCCTTAAATAAGATAGTAAACATGCAAGACAACTTGTCTTTTAATAGTAAGTAAGTAATTTTCAGGCCACAGGGCACACTTAAATATAAGCGGCGCTGTCATGCAGAATTTCTTACCCCCTACAAAAACCTTCCCCCCGGAAGACATTTGGCGTGACAGCCCCTCTAATGCCGGAAGGACCCCAATGAGGGTGGAAGGACCTTAAAGCAGCCCACACAACTGCCTGTTTTAAAAGCATTACAATTGGCTGATTGTCATTGGTGAAAAATAACGGTGAGGAAAAAATATTAGCTTTCCTGCATGCCAACCTTTCAAGCTATTTTTGCTTCGCTAATTTTGCAGCTGTAACCCTTAAGAGTCATATAACTTGCTTAAAGCAGCCCACACAGCTGCCTGTTTTAAAAGCATTATAATTGGCTGATTGTCATTAGTGAAAAATAACGGTGTGGAAAAAATATTAGCATTCCAGCATGCTAACCTTTCAAGCTATTTTTGCTTCGTTAATTTTGCAGCTGTAACCTTTAAGAGTCATATAACATGGTATTATCACGCCCTCATTGGGGTCCTTCAGGCATTAGAGGGGCTGTCACGCCAAATGTCTTCCGGGGGGAAGGTTTTTGAAGGGGGGAAGAAATTTGGCATGACAGCAACCACTTAATTGTTGGACACATTTTATTTTGTACATATATTAGGCACATAAATGTACATGTGCTTGTATATGTGGGGACGGCGTGGCGAAGTTTGGAGAGTGGCCGTGCCAGCAATCTGAGGATCCCTGGTTCAATCCCCACCTTTTACCATCCTAGTCACGTCCGTTGTGTCCTTGAGCAAGACACTCCCTCCTTGCTCCTGATGGGTCCTGGTTAGCGCCGTGCATGGCAGCTACCTCCATCAGTGTGTGAATGTATGTGTGAATGGGTGAATGTGGAAATAGTGTCAAAATGCTTTGAGTTCCTTAAAAAAAGGTAGAAAAGCGCTGTACAAGTACAACCAACATTTACCATTTACCATATGCCACAGGTGTACACATTTTCAGATGAAATATATACAAAGCTACTTGCGTTTATTCCAAATGTAATAAAAAACACTGACCACACGTCGAAGTTAGTAGTGTTGGATTTCTGTTCCATGCGGCGGCTGTTTCCTTTTTCGATAGTCTTAGGCTTTGGGGCTGCGTTGTGTGCATTTTGCCGTTTTTTGTCCATGACAAGGTTGAGAACTTAAAGCGCTAAATGACTGATTGAATTATTGTGTGATTGCGGCTGACAACTTAATTTGTCCACCGTGACGCGTTCGGCAATTTAAGTGGTCTGATGTGACAAGGCAAATTAATTTGTGTCACGTGACGCTTGTGAAACCTGGAAAATCCATGAATTAGTCACAGCTTTGTATAAAGCGCAGGGTTCAAAACGGGGAGGAAAAAGTAGCGACTTTCATCCATCCATTTCCTACCGCTTAAAGTCCGGAAAGTACTCTAATTAAAACAAAAAAAAACAAAACTATATATTGATAGTAAGGTTGTACGATATACCGGTATTAGTATAGTACTCAGATACTAATAGATCATTTTCGGTACTATACCGCCTCTGAAAAGTAGTGACGTGAAGTGAATTATATTTATATAGCACTTTTCTCTAATGACTGAAAGCCAGAAAACAATTATTTGCCCAAATAAATGTTTTAGATCTTTAAGATGAAAAGTGTAGCTGCCGTTATGATGTGCACTCATGTTTTCTAATGACCGGAAGTCTACAACTATACTAAGTCTTTCAATGATCGGAATTTGCATGATCTACTAGTTACTATGCTCATGTAATTAGTTACTAGGGTCATCTTATACCTTACTATTGTCACTATGAGATATCTCAGATTCACCTGGGATAGGTTGATTGGCAACACTAAATGGTCCCTAGTGTGTGAATGTTGTCTGTCTATCTGTGTTGGCCCTGCGATGAGGGGGCGACTTGTCCAGGGTGTATGCCGCCTTCCGCCCAAGTGTAGCTGAGATAGGCACCAGCGCCCCCCGCCACCCAAAAAGGGAATAAGCGGTAAAAATTGGATGGATGGGTGTAGGTGTTTTTTTTTTTACTTTGATGTGACTTAAGATGTGACTTTAAGGTCTTACTACTTACGTATAAAATACTACACTCCAGCCTATCTTGCTGATTGTATTCCCAGAGCCCCAAAAAAGTCCGCGGGCTATAGAGCGTTTTCAATTCGGGCTCCAGTACACTGGCATGCCCTCCCGGTAACAGTTCGAGATGCCACCTCAGTAGAAGCATTTAAGTCTCACCTAAAACTCATTTGTATACTCTAGCCTTTAAATAGACTTCCTTTTTAGACCAGTTGATCTGCCTTTTCTTTTCTTTTTCTCCTTTGTCCCACTCTCCCTTGTGGAGGGGGTCCGGTCCTATGGCCGTGGATGACGTACAGGCTGTTCCCAGTCGTGACCCAGGATGGACCGCTCGTCCAGAGTCGGGACCCAGGATGGACCGCTTGTCTGTGTATCGGCCTCCGCTTGGGCTGGTTTCCTGCTGGCTCCGCTGTAGACGGGACTCTCGCTGCTGTGTTGGATCCGCTTTGGACAGGACTCTCGCGGCTGTGTTGGATCCACTATGGATTGAACTTTCACAGTATCATGTTAGACCCGCTCGACATCCATTGCTTTCGTCCTCTCCAAGGTTCTCATAGTCATCATTGTCACCGACGTCCCACTGGGTGTCAGTCAATCAATCAATGTTTATTTAAAGGACTGCACAAATCATTACGACTACAACATCCTCGGAAGAACCCACAAAAGTGCAAGGAAAACTCACACCCAGTGGGCAGGGAGAATTCACATCCAGTGGGACGCCAGTGACAATGCTGACTATGAGAAACCTTGGAGAGGACCTCAGATATGGGCAACCCCCCCCTCTAGTAGCCTTTGTTTGCTTACTTCTTAATAAAGACAAGTTGTTTTGTATGTTCACTACTTTATTTAAGGACAGACTTGCAATAAGAAACATATGTTTAATGTACCCTGAGACTTTTTGTTTAAATAAAGCCAATAATGCAATTTCTTGTGGTCCCTTTTATTTAAAAAAAAGTACCGAAAAGTACCGTAAAATATCAAAATTATTTTGGTACCGGTTCTGTTACCAAAATTTTGGTATTGGGACAACACTAATTGATAGTAATAGCGTTTTTAAAAAGTATGAACATTTTAAATAGACATGTTTTCATTTTATTGAAGTATTTAAGTCAGACATAACTATACGGATAAAAGCAACAAAAACACAATGCAGTGATGCGAAAAAAAGCGAGGGCAGGGTTAGGTCATATTTGTTATTTACTTTTTAGCCCTGTAAGCCTTTATACCTGAACAATAGTGTTTACTGCTCCAAACCCACATGCAGGCCATGTTTTGAAATTATGTGTGTCTCCTCAGATATTTAAGTGTCCTTGCAAATAATAATGGCAATAATAAAACGAAAGCTGCTGCACACAATATCAAATGTACACACGGCCCTCGAGCAAGATATTAACAGGCTTTTGTAGGCTTCTTACCCTTCAAACAAGCACAAACACACACTTGGTCACATAATATATTTTCAGTCAAAAGGTTAGAGGGCTTAAAAGTTTTTACATGACGCACACATTTATCCCTGTACAACATAAAACTTTGGGAATGTGGAGAAAATATATCTACTGCTTTCTTTTTAATAGGAAAGAGTGACCTACTTGCGTGTACTTTTTACCAGGTGAACGTAAAGTTTACTTTTGTTTTCTCTACTTTACACTTAGGTAAAATTATTCATAAATATGAACGCATGGCCATTTTACAAACCCCAACATCAGTGAAGTTGGCACCTTGTGTAAATCATAAATAAAAACAAGACACAATGATTTAAAAATCATTTCCAAACTATATTCAATTGAGTACACTGCAAAGACAATATATTTAACGTTCGAACTGGAAGACTTTTTTAGTTTTTTCAAATATTAGATCATTTGGAATTTAATGCCGGCAACACGTTTCAAAAAAGCTGTCAAAAATGTCCAAATGACTGACAAAGATGAGGAATGCTCATCAAACACTTATTTGGAACATCCCACAGATGAACAGGCCGATTGGAAACAGGTGGGTGCCATGATTGGGTGTAAAAGCAGCTTCATTCACAAACAAGGATGGGGTGAGGGTCACCACTTTGTGAACAAATGCCTGCGTAAATTGTCGAACACTTTAAGACCAACATTTCTCAACGAGCTATTGCAATTTTGAGATTTCACCACCTACGGTCCGTAATAGCATCAGATCATTTTAAACGGTTTGGATCATTTTAAACGCATATCCTTTTCCATCCATCCATCTTCTTCCGCTTATCCAAGGTCGGGTCGCGGGGGCAACAGCCTAAGCAGGGAAACCCAGACTTCCCTCTCCCCAGCCACTTCGTCTAGCTCTTCCCGGGGGATCCCAAGGCATTCCCAGGCCAGCCGGGAGACATAGTGAAGTGAAGTGAATTATATTTATATAGCGCTTTTCTCTAGTGACTCAAAGCGCTTTACATAGTGAAACCCAATATCTAAATTACATTTAAACCAGTGTGGGTGGCACTGGGAGCAGGTGGGTAAAGTGCCTTGCCCAAGGACACAACGGCAGTGACTAGAATGGCGGAAGCGGGAATCGAACCTGCAACCCTCAAGTTGCTAGCACAGCCACTCTACCAACCGAGCTATGCCGCCCCTAACTTCATCTTCCCAACGTGTCCTGGGTCTCCCCGTGGCCTCCTACCGGTTGGACGTGCCCTAAACACCTCCCTCGGGAGACAATCGGGTGGCATCCTGACCAGATGCCCGAACCACCTCATCTGACTCCTCTCAATGTGAAGGAGCAGCGGTTTTACTTTTAGTTCCTCCCGGATGGCAGAGCTTCTCACCCTATCTCTAAGGGAGAGCCCCGCCACACGGTGGAGGAAACTCATTTCGGCCGCTTGTACTCGTGATCTTATCCTTTCGGTCATGACCCAAAGCTCATGACCATAGGTGAGGATGGGAATGTAGATCGACCGGTAAATTGAGAGCTTTGCCTTCCGGCTCAGCTCCTTCTTCACCACAACGGATCGGTACAACGTCCGCATTACTGAAGACGCCGCATATCCTTATGATAACCGCAAAAATAAGTGTTGGTCTTACTTGTAGTAAACAATTGTGGACCGAAGAAGCCCGAAAGCTTCCCATAGCGCGGTGGCGGGAATCAACTTTTAACATGTTCCGGATTCAGTTTTTCGCATAACACCGGTAGCAGCAAATAAAATATTTGAATTACAGTTGTGTTGATGTCACAATCGATGCCTTGCCTGCTGATGGCATCATAGGAGAAAAAATTCAAATGTGTCCCGTTAACTTTTTGGTTTTGGTGGCGCCTTCTTTAGCTCGCAAGGAAAAGCATCTGATTGTCTCTCCTTCATTGCTAACCCTCATCCCTTTTTCAATGTATGCCGTTAAAAAGCTGTGATTGCATATATTCTGGACTTGTCTTACCCATTGACAAGACACAATTAAATATGAGTGGATTTAGTTTAAGTCAACATTTTCCTCTCGTATTTATACCTAAACTATCCATCCATCCATCCATTTAACATGCCAGTTAATAGTGTTATCGTCTTCATCAAAATGCCTTTGTTTGGATTATGTGTCATCTTATTTTTACCTGCTCTGATTTAAAAAAAACAAAAAAACAAATAAAAAAAAAAAGCTTCCACCCAGGGCGGGCACGTCATTTTCTGTGGCCGGGCCCAAGCCTGCCCATGACGCCAGGACTGCCTGGGGTATACATTTCTTAAACTGGATTATATTAGTTTATATCGTATTATGGAACAATTTTGGTCCCATTATTGATGCCTGGAGTAACTCGAAAAATAGATCTGGGTGGAAACGATAGTGCACAATTGCGCGCAAAAAAATTATTTTCTTAATCCCTTCCATCATTTAATTCCACACACTGATACGCTAAAAAGTTGTTTGTGCATACAAATGTTTTAAGTTTTAAGATTTTTTTATAAGGTTATATTTCTCCTCTTTTGTTGTAAATAATTGTGTAGATTTTGGGGTAACAGATTATTGTTTGCTTTGTGGATAATTCTAGCTGTTTGCAAATGCACCAAGTCATTGTATTTCAATAATTTTGATTAAAAAAATAAAGGGTTTAAATGTTCTCTATAAGAGACTTTATGTGTTACTCTAAATGAGGGTACTTGTGTTGGTATTTAAACATATTTCTACACAATAAAGGAAATACATTTGAGGAATAGGACATATTTATTATTTTTGTTGTTATCCTCTTAATGAACAACCTGTAATAACACTATTGAAAACATGAATTTAAAGTACAATGCCTCCTCACCTGTCGTGAACCTCACCACAGGTGTATGTATATATTTGAACCTTCTATGTAAAATGTTGGTCATTTGTACAAACGTAGGTTACAGAAAAGAAAAAGAAAAATCCAAACAGTTACACCCTTTTTTTATTTAAATTTTTTTTATTTTAATTTTGATCAGTAAATATGTAGTTTGTGCAAGCATCCCACCCTACAAAAATGTGACTTCAAATAAATAAAGTGTACATGAGTCACTTTATGTGACTCATGTACACATGAGTGTACATGAGTTCTGGCCAAAAACTTTTGGTCAGAACTAAGTTTTTGCTTTTTGCTGCGCTGTAATATTTATATTTCTTGGGAAAAGAGTCTTCTCGGTACATATCGGGGACGACATGGCGCATTTGGCAGAGTGGCTGTGCCAGCAACCTGAGAGTTCCTGGTTCGATCGTCATGTTCGTTGTGTCCTTAAGCAAGACATGTCACTCTTGCTCTTGATAGGTCGCGGTTAGGGCCTTGCGTGGCAGCTCCCACCATTGGTGTGTGTGAATGGGTGAATGTGGAAATTGTCACACCTACGGATCATGTTTTGTTTTGGTCACGTTCGGTTTAGTTTTTTTTGACATTCAGTTCTGTTTTGCATTTCCTTGTTTGTCTTGTTACCATGCCAACTCATTAGTTTTCATCTGTCATGTCTGATCATGAGTTTGTATGGCCATACTACCCTGAGCATCCCCAATCTTGTTTGTTCTCAAAGCTAAGCTGTGTCTGACCTAGTTAGTACTTGGATGGGAGACTGCCTAGGAATACCAGGTGCTTTTGACCTTTGGACTCTTTAAAGTTCCTTTTTTTTTTCACTCCCTGTTTTGTCACCATGACGACCAATCAGTTCACCTGTCTTGTCTCACGCCTGTTTGCACTTATCATATTCATTATTTAAGCCACAATTACCAGGTAGTCAGTCTGGCAACATCACCTCCTGCACCCATGATAGCCATGCTGCTTTTCTCAAACCCTTGTCACAGTAAGTTTTTTAGTTATTTATGTCACAGTGCAAGTTTTTGTTTTATGTTTGTAGTTAATTGCCTTTGTGCTAATCTTTTGTTTCATAGCCCAGTTTTTTATATCGCCATTGTGCGCGCTTTTTGTTGGTTCCTGGTTTTAGTTTTAGTGTTAAAATACAGATGTCTTTACCTTCACGCCGTTTCCACTCCATTCGCTTTGCACCTCGGGAAAACAACCCAAGACCAAGTCCTAGCTTGACAGAAATAGTGTCAAAGCGCTTTGAGTACCCTGAAGGTAGAAAAGCGCTATACAAGTATAACCCATTTACCATTTATATTGTAGGATTTATTTTCTAACTTCGATTCCTGCAGATTTCAGTTGCTGGTTTGGATTATTTAAAAGTATACACATGTGTTTATGTGCGCTTGATTGACGTGGCAGTTAGTAGTTAGTTGTTGTCTGATGGTCACACAACACAACAGGACATGAAAACACCAAGATTTTTTTTCAATAGCAATCACATTTCTAAAAAAAAAAAGTAATCCTGATCAAGATTCACATTGGTTGCATTAGTCTGATTGTTTGCCTGCATTTTGGGGTTTATCTTTGTGTGCTTTTTTTTTCCCCTCCCAGCCCTCAATCTCTGCCCCGAAAGGTCATAGTACCTCATCCTGCTGACATTTAGAGCATTGATAATATTCCCTCACATATCAATTTCACCTATTTTCTCATCATTCACGTTTCCCCCTTGCAGAAAATGGAATCATTTGTGCTTTCAGCAATTTGTTATTGATTGGGAGAGCTCTGGAAATAGAGGGTGGCCATTATGGCAATGCTGCAGCTATGGTTAAATTGAGTTTTAAGCAGGCCTGCAAATGTATCATTTCACGTTCATAACACAAAAGCTTTTAAATCCATGAACCTCAGAATGGATCAAATGCCTAAAAATACCAGTATTCTCATTATATTGAGAGCTATTAGAATTTCTTCTGTTGGGTTTATCTTCTTTTTTTTTTTCCCGACATTATGCTTCTGTGTTTAAGAAAAACTGCAGTATGGATTGATTCTCCAACAAGCATTACATCCTTGGGAAATGTGCCATCATGGGACATTCGATTATTGACTAATGCCAGATATCTTTTCCCGCCACAAGCCTGCAGCCATGGCGAGGGCAATATATTCATACTGAGTGTTTGCCTTTTGGATTTATGAATGTATGCATGCAGGGTATGCAGTATACCATAAGTAGCTGGACTAGTATTCTTGTGGTCCACATTCTCTATCTCTTGACATCCGCCCCTTGGTCTTTTACCCTCCACCCAAGGGATGTTACATCAGGCCTGGGTAGAAGAGGCGGCAAGAATGCCTCAGGCGGGGTCTTCACCGCATCATCTCAGCGTCAGTTCAGTTGGGGATACCAAAGAAACCACGGGCGTGTTGCACCTCTTCTCGATGCTCATAAATAATGCTCCCTGTTAATAATGAATAAGTAATTACCACAGATGTTTTATTTTTGTTGACCAAGGAGCAGAGGGTCTCGTAAATTAGTAGAGACCCTCCCTCTTCTCCCGGGCATCGGCGTACTTCTCAATCGCAAGGATAATGGGGTGCTGGCCTTTTTATAGCCCTGTGAAGTCACCACACACTACGGGTTGACTGCAACTTTCCTAACTATGAAACCCCTCTGGGTTTTATCCGTGTGTTTATTGTGAATTGCCTAGCTGTAAGTTGAGTATTTATTTGTTTATTTGACAGAACTAGAACCTGCTGGTCCATGACCTAGGACCTTGGAACGTTTCATCCGACATTACCCAGGTAAAGAAATAAAAAAGAAACTAAACAAACAAAAAAAGAAACTAAACAAACAAAAACAACACCCCCAATTGTTTCAGGATAAAGTAAATAGAAAATAGCAGGGTTTTTGGAAATTATGTTTTAAGGGAAGTCATTTTGATTCTGTTGTCATACACCCATTAGTAAATAAAAACATTACTTGTTTGATGAGTAAGTAAAATATAAACCAAAATTTGTATAACACTTTTGCATCTCAATGGTCCGTTAGTGTGACTTTTTGACAAAAAGGAATCCTACTCCAAAAAATAATAAAGCGTTAAAAAATAATTTATTACACTTTATTATATATATATATATATATATATGTATATATATATATATATATATATATATATATATATATATATATATATATATATAGCTGGAAGGTAGAAAAGCGCTATAAAAGTATAACCCATCTACGGCTATTTCTCACTCTAGTGCGCCTTTGTTTTTCGGATGTACATCCATCCATCCATTTTCTACCGCTTATCGCTCTTGGGGTCGTGGGATGTGCTGGAGCATATCTCAGCTGCATTTGGGCGGAAGGCATCGTACACCCTGGACAAATCGCCACCTCATCGCAGAGCCAACACAGATAGACAACATTCACATACTAGGGACCATTATAAACATACATATTTACAATCATATATATATATATATATATATATATATATATATATATATATATATATATATATATATATATATATATATATGGGGGTGTGGGAAAAAATTGATTCGAATACGAATCGCGATTCTCATGTTGTGCGATTCAGAATCGATTCTCATTTTTTTTTAAATCGTTTTTTTTTTGTTTTGTTTTTAATTATATGTATATATATATTTTTTTTTTATCAATACAACAAAACAATACACAGCAATACCATAACAATGCAATCCAATTCCAAAACCAAACCTGACCCAGCAACACTCAGAACTGCAATGAACAGCAATTGAGAGGAGACACAAACATGACACAGAAAAACCAAAAGTAGTGAGAAAAAAAAAAAGATTATCAACGGTATCAATATTAGTTATAATTTCAGCATAGCAGTAATTAAAAATCCCTCATTGACATTATCATTACACATTTATAAAAAAAATAAATAAAAAAAAGAATAGTGTCACAGTGGCTTACACTTGCATAAGCTTGACAACACACTGTGTCCAATATTTTCCCAAAGATAAAATAAGTCATATTTTTGGTTCGTTTAATAGTTAAAACAAATTTACATTATTGCAATCAGTTGATAAACATTGTCCTTTACAATTATAAAAGATGTTTACAAAAATCTACTACTCTGCTAGCATGTCAGCAGACTGGGGTAAAAAAATCTGCTGAAATCTTATGTATTGAATGAATAGAGAATCCTTTTAAATCGTGAAAAAAATCGTTTTTTTAATCGAGAATTGTGTTGAATTGAAAAAAACAATCGATTTTGAATCGAACTTTGACCCCAAAAATCGATATTGAATCAACTTGTGGGACACCCAAAGATTTGCAGCCCTAATATATAATATTTTGTATTTACATATACTAGCAGTGAGGTTGGGTGAGGTGCACCAGTGATGCTTTGTAGATGTTTTTACATTTTTTATTCACTGTTAATGCAGGTTGATCATGAAGATGATTAAATGAAAAAACAAGGGAGTAATTAATTTTTATAAGAATGTTGTTATGAAATACTTACCATTTATTTATTTTCCATCCATCCATTTTTAATCGATTTTCCCTTTTGGGGTTGCAAAGGGGCTGTAGCCTATCCCATCAGCACTTTATTTATAAACTTAAAAAAATTAAATGAAATCGGGTCTTACATTAATGTATCTGTTCAGTAGGAAGTAGATTCATATGGCACCATTCATTATGGTTTACCTGACACATGAAACATGACGAATTGGGGGGGTTCCACTATCCATTCATTTATTTTCTACCGTTGTCCTTTTTCGGGGTCAGTCGTGTGATGAATATCCTAAAATGTGTTTTGTGGCAATTCCAATTTTGACAACAGCGCCAATTGCTATTTAGAGTGGCGCTTTTCCATCATTTACAACAGACTCCTCTCACAGGAGATCCACCCAGGGATGGGGTCATATGACCCCCTTTCCTACTGCATGTGCAGTACATGCACTATCCTCCATGATAATTTAGTTTTTATGATCACCTCTGGTTTCGAGAAGTATTTGATCTTGGATATATAATCCTCCAGATTGGCAGCTACGTTTATTTAATTGTCTGTTCGTAGTATGTACATTCTTTCAGCAGGGCATTAAAAGTATGGGGCTAAAAAATATATAAAAAAACAGGAAGGTTGGCTTCGTCACTGATAAAACATTGGCGCAGCATGCAACTGCTACCTAACGACTGCCCCCACTTCACAGTTTGGTGAGTCAGAGTACTACAGAGGACCCTACAGTGTCACTTTTCTATGTTTATCGTCTAACTGACAAGAAAATCAATCTTACACTTACATTAAAACATTAAACAGATTGTAGACTCTACAGTATACAAACTAGAAATTCCTGGTGCAAAAAGGTCTCTGCAAACAAAGCCATATTGACAAGCCAGTAAGCCATGCCCTTATCCTCTCCAGTTTCTAGACAGTTGGCGGAAAAGCCGTCGCGGCCAGAGACTCAGGAATCTCATGTTAGGTTTGTGTTATAAATGAAGTGATTTTTACTTGAGTGAATATTAAAAAAAAGAAACACATTAATTAATTAAAAAAATAAACACATGCGTTACATTTTTTGAATTGACATATGTATATGTATTTTATGATTTTTATGTTCTGATAACTTCCACTCTTTATTTCATCCATCCATCCATTTCTACTGCTTATTCCCTTTGGGGTCAAGGGGGGCGCTGGAGCCTATCTCAACTACAATCGGGCGTAAGTTGGTGTACACCCTGGACAAGTCGCCGCCTCATCGCAGGGCCAACACAGACAACATTCACACACTAGGGCCAATTTAGTGTTGCCAATCAACTTCATATCAAAGTATTTTATTAAATAGATTTTATTATATTTATTTCGAAAAAATTTTTTGGGTTTCCTGTTAAACTAGTACAGTATTATGCCATACATTATATTAAAAAGTGTATATATATTTTAAAAAAATCAATTAAAACTTTATCAATCTGATCAGGAATTACCCTAAACTGTGGTTATTTTTAAAAGCCTTTATTAATAAAGTTGGTACTGTATGGTAAATAAAATAGAAACTCTAAAGGTGGAAATATAAAATAAAAAACTGTACATATAAAAAAATAAAATTTATTGACAAATAAAAAAGTATACATTTTAAATACATCTGCATAATTAACATTGGCCTACTTCCCCACCAACCACTATGAAACTATGAAAGGTTATGCTTGTCGAATGTAGCGGTTTGTAAAATGTTAAAAAACAAACATTAATAAAATTGAATAAAAATATATAGGTTCATTTTGACCATGGCCTTGTCTTATTGGCTGGCTCATAGCATCCTTGTTTCACTTCCCTCTAAAGGTTAGTTGTGTGTGTTTAGTTGTTGACCAGCAGTGTGTAAGAAAGACAGTTCAGCGGAAGGGGGTTTCGGGATGTATAGGCGTGAAGAGAGAGCAAGTCAGAATGCCAGACTCTTAATGATCCCTCCAGAGAGAACTTGCCGTGTGCAGCGCTGAGGCCCGGACAGGGAAACGTGGGGAAATTAGCCATCTCTCTCTATACCCGAGCATGAAAGTATGCCTCTGTCACCGGCTCCTCAAGACAATAAGCCAATTAGAAGAAACCCGTCCGAGGACCAGGAATGTGTATGTGCTCTGTGTAAGTGCGTAGGTTAGAGTTGAGACAGACACAGGAATGGTGTTACATGTTCCCTCCGAATATATATATCTTGCTGCTCGGAATGTGGATAAAGATAATTTTTAGGTAATAATTTGTGAAAATGTCATATAAGTAAATTTCCACATGGCTTGGCTCCACTGCAATTGGGATTCCACTCTTGAGTCTATGGAAGGTTCTTTCATTGGCGTTCACCTCTTGGCAGATGTAGAATGGAAACCTTGCATACATTAACTCTTTTTAAAGGCCATACAACTCCAAATAAGTTACATGGCAGTGGTAGTTAAAATATACAGATGATTTTGCTTCATAATTACTATTCAATTGGTTGTATGGTAATGATAATTTACTCTAGTGGGTGTTTTTAATGCAGGTAAGTCTACATAGCAAATGTATTTTATGTAGGGCTTTTAGGTGTTCCCATTAATCCAGGTCATTTTATTTAAATTGGACTGTTGAGATTCATAATCAGACATAGATAGGGTAGTTGTAGTCTGAAGGCTTGGTGCAGGATCCAATGTTTTCATCCTCTACAAGAGGGGGCATGCCCAGACAAGGGCGTTTTTTTCTCAATGTCTGTGAGCATGAATCCAAACAGTTCAGTTGCAATCAATTTAATTTAATGGGAGTGTGTTTTTGGACCAAAATCGAGCAAAACCATCCTGGTTTGGGCATGTCTATTTCTTGTAGAGGATAAAACTTTGGATCCTGCGCAAGGCCCTCTAACTAGAGCTGTCCTATCTCCATCTGTGAGCATGAATCTGAACGTCCGGTTGTGATCGACTCAGTGTGAGAGGATGGTGGTTTTGAACCACAATAGAGCAAAACCATCCTTGTCTGGTCATGTTTTTTTTAGAAGATAAACACTTTGGATCCTTAGACTTAGAGACTTCTTTTTATTGTCATTCAAATTCGAAACTTTACAGTACAGATACGAACACAATTTTGTTGCATTAGCTCGGTATATAGTGCAGGATAAAAGAGCAATAATGCTCAGATATACGTTTGTAAATAAATAAATTACTGTACAGATAAATATATTGCACTTTTGCATATGCATCCATGTTTATGGATGTATGTTATATTGTTTTAGGGGGGAATTGAGGAAATTATTTTGATGCATTCAAGAGTCTGATGGCCTGACGGAAGAAGCTGTTACAAAACCTGGAGGTTCCGCTACGAAGGTTGCAGAACCTCTTTCTAGAGTTCTGCACCACACCCTCAAAAAGAGCTGTCCTACATGTCTCTGTGACAATTTCTAAGACCACCAAACAATCCATTACAGATTGTATTTTGTTTGAGAACTGGCGTTTGTTCTATAAATGTTTGTGCCTCACATTAGCACTTTATATAATGTTATATCTCATATCGTTAATACCATATTGAAATGAATATAAGACCATCCCTCTCTTTCAACACTCAATATTTGCTCGGTTTATTTGAATCATGTTTTCAATACCAGCGCAAAATGATTTCCATATATTATTAATCACAATTCTTAGTTGCTGGAATATCAATCAAACAATCAATCAATCAACCATAAATGTTTATTTATATAGCCCTAAATCACAAGTGCCTCAAAGGGCTCCACAAACCACAATGACATCCTTGGTAGGGCCCACATAAGGGCAAGGAAAAACTCACCCCAGTGGGACGTCGACCATGATGACTATGAGAAACCTTGGAGAGGACCACATATGTGGGCAACCCCCCAGGGGACGGAAAGCAAGGGATGTCGAGCGGATCTAACATGATATAGTGAAAGTCAAATCCATAGTGGATCTAACGTAACCGTGAGAATCAAGTCCAAAGTGGATCCAATATATTAGCGAGAGTCCCATCCAAAGTGGAACCAGCAGGAAACCATCCCAAGCGGAGCCGGATCAGCAGCGCAGAGATGCCCCCAACCGGTACAAAGGCGAGCGGTTCATCTTGGGTCCCGACTCTGGACGAGCGGTCCATCTTGGGTCCCGATTTTGGACAGCCAGTAAGTACTTCATCCATGGCCACCGGACCGGACCACCTCCACAAAGGGAGGGGGGGACATAGGAGAAAAAGAAAAGAAACGGCAAATCAACTGGTGGAAAAAAGGGGTCTATTTAAAGACTAGAGTGTACAAAATGAGTTTTAAAATGAGACTTAAATGCTTCTACTGAGGTAGCATATTTTAAGCCATTAATGATACACACAAATTTCTGATTGTTCTGAACTCATGTGTTGCAGACATCATTTATGGCCTTTTTTTATACGGCAAACTATTTGAGAGTCAACAGAGCTTCTGTTGGTTGCAGCCAATTACCGGACCCCATTTTTATTAATTACTCATGATGCCAATCGCCTAGCTTTTAGACTACAGTGGTACCCAAACATGAGAGTGCTCCAATTTAGGAGTGTATTGAACTAAGAGCTGTCTCTTGGCTATTTGTTATGCTTTAAGTTGCAAGCAAAAATTTGAGTTACAAGCATCCTCGCCATTAGCTTGTTAGCATTAGCTTATAGCGAGTGATGGTCATAACTTTGTTTTTCCTACTACAGAAAAGAATAAGGTGAGTGTGAAGTCAACATTGATTTGAGCTGCAAGCGTTTTGACTTAAGAGCTCCATCACAAAACCAATTAAACTCATAAATTAAAGTCCATCCAACCATCCATTTTCTACCGCTTGTCCTTTTTGGGGTCGGGGGGGTGCTGGAGCCTATCTCAATTACAATTGGGCGGAAGGCGGTGTACACCCCGGACAAGTCGCTACCTCATCACAAGGCCAACACAGATAGACAGACAACATTCACACTCACATTCACACACTAGGGACCATTTAGTGTTGCCAATCAACCTATCCCCAGGTGCATGTCTTTGGAGGTGGGAGGAAGCCGGAGTACCCGGAGGGAACCCACGCAGTCACGGGGAGGACATGCAAACTCCACACAGAAAGATCCCGAGCCCGGGATTGAACTCCCAACATTTATATTAAGGTTTGAGCGTCTAATGTGTTTTAATTACGGTTTTGCATGCTCATGTACTTTGCAACTGATTGATATTGCTGTTGGACAAATAATCCCCCTTGTCGCCCCCCTCATCACAGCCTCTCTGAGATATTGGCCTGTCATTCCATAACTCATACTTCACTTGTGACGCTCAATTAAACTGCATACATTAAAGGGGAGTTGATGGGGAGGTACGACATTTGTAATCAAGCATATTTATTCCCTTTAATCACCCCGGGGACCTGGAGAGCACACACACCCGAGCATGCATGGACGACTATACATTTAAAGACCAAATCAGTCAATAAGACTGCGTATGCATGCATGAATGTGGATTACTTGATATTTTTAAGTCGCCTCAATGACATACAAAGTAGTGCTTTCTCCTTTTAATGATAGTTGAATTAAAAACATTCACAGCACCGTATCATAGTAGACGTAATGAGGGCTACCTTGCAAATAGAACTGTTTAACACATTATCCTGTACATAAACAGACTATAAAAAGGTTCATCTTATTAATTTTATTCATCCAACATCATGTCATTTTTGTCTCTGCAACACATATTTTGCTCCCCGCAGGGCGTGCAGAGGAGGGACAAAATTAATTAGCTTTGTTTTAACAATATCATTAGTGAATGTGGCGGCCCACCACAAGTACATTTGGACCACCTAAAATAGATTTTCACATAATTTTCTCCCTGGCTCATTAACACATTACACTATATAGCCAAAAGTATTTGGTCACCTGCCTTGACTCACATATGAACTTGAAGTGCCATCCCATTTCAAACCTGTCGGTCCACCTTTTGCAGCTATTACAGCGTCAACTCTTCTGGGAGGGCTGTCCACAAGGATGCGGATTGTGTTTATTAGAATTTTCGACCATTCTTCCAAAAGCGCATTGATGAGGTCACACACTGATGTTGGTCGAGAAGGCCTGGCTCTCAGTCTCCATACTAATTCTGTCAGGCTTGTCCCTGACTGTTTGGTTATGTTTTAGTTTTTCCTCTGTGTTTGTCTTTGCCTCCTGTCATCACTACCTGTTGTGCTAATACTTGTCCATGTCGATGCTACCTGTCGTTGTATGCCGCGGACTGCTTTCTGTCTTCAGTTCTCCCTGATTCCGCGTGAGCTGTTCCCTGGTTCCTGGTTTGTGTTTTGCCTTAAATGTTTGGACATTTAATTATGTTTTATTTGTTTTTTTTTCTTCCTTTACTCCTTCTTCCTGATCTTCTGTTTCTTCTTCTTCTTTTTTTCTTTTTTATTACTGTTATTCTTCTTCCTCTTCTGTGTCACACACAACGTTATTAGCAGTTCAAGCTAGCCAGTAGCTGGCTTCTCTCCAGTTGTCCTAGGAGCCCTGTGAGCCAGGCGCTGGTCACTCTGCCAAAAAAGAGTTGCTCTATGTTAGCTCTTTCAATATCAATGTCGCAATAGCTCGGTTAACATGCAGGTTTCGGCATGTAAATAAAGCGTTGTTGATCCTTAAATACCTGCCTTGTTAGCCGCCTCGCACTAGCAATTTTTCAGTATTTAGAACTTACAGCAAAGGGAAATACAAACATACATGTTATCTTGTCTCACATAGGGATTTTAACTCGGCAAAATCTCGCCAATACAGTGGGGCAAAGAAGTATTTTCAGCCACCGATTGTGCAAGTTCTCCCACTTAAAATGATGACAGAGGTCTGTAATTTTCATCATAGGTACACTTCAACTATGAGAGACATAATATGAAAAAAAAAATCCAGGAATTCACATTGTAGGAATTGTAAAGAATGTATTTGTAAATTAAGGTGGAAAATAAGTATTTGGTCAACCATTCAAAGTTCTCACTGATGGAAGGAGGTTTTGGCTCAAAATCTCACGATACATGGCCCCATTCATTCTTTCCTTGACACGGATCAATCGTCCTGTCCCCTTAGCAGAAAAACAGTCCCAAAGCATAATGTTTCCACCCCCATGCTTCACAGTAGTTATGGTGTTCTTGGGATGCAACTCAGTATTCTTCTTCCTCCAAACACGACAAGTTTATACCAAAAAGTTATGTTTTGGTTCCATCTGACCAAATTACATTCTCCCAATCCTCTGCTGTATCATCCATGTATCCATTTTGGTATAAACTCAACTCGTCGTGTTTGGAAGAAGAAGAATACTGAGTTGCATCCCAAGAACACCATACCTACTGTGAAGCATGGGGGTGGAAACATCATGCTTTGGGGCTGTTTTTCTGCTAAGGGGACAGGACGATTGATCAGTGTTAAGGAAAGAATGAATGGGGCCATGTATCGTGAGATTTTGAGCCAAAACCTCCTTCCATCAGTAAGAGCTTTGAATGGTTGACCAAATACTTATTTTCCACCATGATTTACAAATAAATTATTTAAAATTCCTACAATGTGAATTCCTGGATTTTTTTTCACATTCTATCTCTCACAGTTGAAGTGTACCTATGATGAAAATAACAGACCTCTGTCATCATTTTAAATGGGAGAACTTGCACAATCGGTGGCTGACTAAATACCTTTTTGCCCTAATGTAAGTGCAGTTTTCCTTTAAATCATTAGCAAAAAGGAAAAATATGTTGTTCTAAACATATTGGTTTGCTTTTCATAATTTTTTCTCTTTCACTTCTATTCCTGAAATATGGTGGCTGTAAACCTTGAGGGAAATCACTGGAATAGTTGCCCGTAGAAACGTACACACACTTATCAAACGGAGCTACTGAACCCAATCAACCCTTTAGCCTTGACTCCGTCGCCCCTGCAGCCCCTTTTTGCTCTCTGCTCCCTCAACCCCCGACACATATTAATGACAGAAAACTAGTTTACATATTAATGAATGGCGCCATTTTCTTTTAATATGCAGCTCTCTAAATCACTGGAGGCAAGGCTCTGCGGTGCATATTAAAAATAAATGGGGTGATTTGTAGCCAAAGCATGTGGTAGATATATATGTTGTGCATGCATGTCCATGATAACAAGCCGGTGTGACACGTTAATGTGTATCTTGGTGCGGTTCCAGTAGTTTTGGCAGTTGACATAACTTTACTAGACACCAGAAAAATCATGCCAAACACACACATATATACATGTTTTACAGCAGTCGTTATTTCTGTCAACTTTGACAAACAGTATCTGCGCGCAAACACAACCCCACTGTCACTTAATCTCTGCCCGCTGTCGGTAATCACATAAAGAACAGCAAACGCCATGCGAGAGGTGAGAAATAATTAAAAATATTCCCAGCTGCTCGCGGCTCACTTTTAATTAAGACGAGCCAAGAGACGAACCGGCGCCCGACGAAGGCGCTCGCATCTCGTTCGTGCACACAATACTGCGCTAATACCCGCACACGCTAACCGACACAAGTGCACATTCGCAGTGAGCGACAGGGGAAATAAAGGCTCGGTTTAAAGAGGACTTAGAGCCGTCCAGATCCACGTAGGAGTCTATATTCACTGGAAGCCCGCATGTATGCGGAGGCATGCATGAATGATGCATTCTGTGTCTTTCGTGACAAATTTATTTGATCGTAAGCAAGGGGATGAGGGGACGAGGCGTGAGAGGAAGAAATGGAGACACAAACAGGCACTGATGTAATGCTTAGAGGCTACAATGCCATAAAGTCTTCCATCCGTCACTTAATATTCACACACTCAACAGACTGTACACGTCTACACACACATGGAGGCGTTAAATCAAAAATAGTGGCTCGGGTGTTTACATAACTGAATATAGTATACATTAGTACAAGGTGTTTATCTAAAGTGAGGTCTTTATTTGCACTCGTGCCCGTATTTTAGTTGGGAATCTTGTTTTCTTACACTTCTGTCTCAGTTACAAGGACTGCACTGTACTGTCTTATATAACTGACTTTGCGTCCAGCTGTGATTGTAAGATGTGAGATGGCAGTAGGGTACAGACTAGCTTTAGTGTATTGCATCAACCAGGAAGTAGTCTTTGCCATGAAGTTTTTTTCTTTTGTTGAGCCCTAAGTGTTTAAACTGTAGTTTATAGTTTTGATCACAAAATGTTGGTGTGTTGAAATCGCCATGGATTTGTTTGTTTATATATGTATGTGTGTATGTATGTAATTAATTTTGTTATATATACATAAGTATGTGTGTGTGTAAGTGTGTGTGTATGGATGAGTGTGTGTGTATATATATGTATATGTATATGTGTACAGTATGTATACATATATACACTGTGTGTATTTACTATACATATATATATATATACATATACATGCACACACACACACCCATTTATATATATATATACCTGCAACGCGGTGCCTCCCTGTTTAAAGTGCTACCTTTTATTGTTAGTTTTGAAGCCCAAATACCTCCATATTGCGCTTCACGTACCCTCTTTATTAACCAGTAGAATTACATTTTTTTTGCCAGTTTTCCTCTCCAAGGTGTTATTACCTGTATGCACTTTGTGTGTGCGTTTTCATCATACTTTGTAGTCACCGCCGCAAAGCGGCACTCAGATGAAAGAGCAATACCGATTTCAATTGATTAGTACCGCATTACTTCATTATTACCGGTATACTGAACAACCCTTTTATATTTATTTATTTATATATTTATATATAATATATGTAATATATATATAACATTTTATTTTTATTATTTTTTTATTTTATTTTATTTTTTCCGGAGCGTTCTCGGGACCCGCTTGCCCGCGGGGGTCGCCGTCCTTGGCTACTGCATCTGGGCTGCATGTCTGTTGCTCCTGGATCGTGTCGTCCACCCCCTTCTAGATACTCGTCTTGGTTGGGGCATGCAGGGTTTAGTCCCCGCGTCTATCGTGGCACCTCTGTGCGTTGCGTGGTATTATGCAGTGTTGCATGGCGAGCAGCTCCTGGGGTATGGACTTTGTGTGTCGGCGTGTCTGTGATCTCCTCATTTTCAACTTACTCCTTTTTTTTCTGTTAGTTTTTTTTCCTTTTCTCTTCATTTTTCGTCTTGGAGAGGATCCGCCATGGCAACTGCTGGATGTTCCATCTCCATCATTGGGGTACCTGGAGGTGAGAGGGATGGTTCTCTTTGCTCATGCTGGGTGTTGCTGCAGCGGCAGACTTGGATGGGGTGCCCTGGAGGGAGGGGCAATTCGGCTCGTGAGGGCCCGGTTACTTGTGGGACGGGGAGTCTCTGGGCCCTTTGGAGCAAGGCATCCCTTCTCTCGTGCCTTGTCCTCTGCTGGGCAGTCTGTTTATGGCCCGCTGCTGGCCAGCAGGTGGCACGTTGGGCCTGGTCCTGAGGGCCCTGTCGCTGGCCAACCTGGATGCTTGGTGCCGTTGGTCCTTTGTTCTCTGGGCACTACACCTGCTGTTTTGGGTTGGATTCTCTGGGTGGCTCGGACCATACTTTGGGTCCTGCACATACTGGAAGACATATATACTGTACATACAAACACACATAGAGACACAGATACACACAATTATTACTAAATATATACATAAATTTACACATACATCCACGCACACATAGTTACTCACGCACATATGCTCGGACATACATAGGCAACTACAGTACATACATACACATACACAGTATGTACATCCTCATGCACATTCACTGTACAAACATACATATACAAATACTGTAAATATATAAGCACATATGCATACATACATTCATGCACATAATCAAATGTTATCAAACATATATTATCATCCCCCCTAAGGGAATCTGGGTAAAACACGGCACACTGATAAAGCTTAACCTATTTTTACTACAACAATGTACAAGGTTAACATAGTTTGCTTCTCTTTCTTCCCCTCCATTTATCTGCTTTCTTTTGTAACTCAAGTTTTCTGTACATATATGTATTGTTGCATGTGAAACAATTGTATTGTTGATAATAAAGGTGCCCTGCGATGAGGTGGTGACTTGTCCAGGGTGTACTCCGCCTTCGCCCGATTGTAGCTGAGATAGGCACCGGCGCCCCCCGCGACTCCAAAGGGAATAAGCGGTAGGAAATGCATGGATGGATGGATGGATAATAGAGGTAATTGTTATTACAATTCATTATCAATAGTGATATTTCTGTTGGTATTCGTATTGTACCATCAGTGGTACAATATTTTTTTTGTCATTTCTTTGCTATCAACACTTACTTCACTAACTCCTTTGCTATCGCTTTTCTTTTCTTATTTGTACATGTCCTATTTGCTGACGTTGTTGTTGTTGTCACTCTGTCTTATCCTCATCTTGTCCCTTCCATTTTTTTTCTCTTTTTATCCCCTCCTGCTCCGGTCCGGCTTCGTTAAACATTAATATAAATCCATTTAATAAAGTCAGATACAAATAAGGCAACGAGAAGTGTCCCGCACTTTTCTTTTGTAAAGTACATCTGTACAGCAGATATGAGCATCGACATCAACTATAAGATTTGCCTGACTGGCTGGACAGGCCGAAAAAAAAAAAAGTTTGTTTGGATATTATAACTAGAATTTAGAAATATATCTTTGATGAGATTCTGAGTTTTTCCAGTGTGTATGCAAACAAATGTAAATTAGTATCGAGCTAACACATTTTGAAAAATGCAGCCTTACTTAATGTACATTTTAGGGCCTTCTTCTTGCTTTGTTGCCGTGGAAAATTGTAACAGTGGGAAACATACCTTGCGGCACGACCACAGAGATGCAGAGAAGGCAGTCCGAATGCAAGTAAAAGAATATTTGATAACAACGGTAAGTGCAGCGAATAAGTGCATGCTTTAATTGGGAAAACAAACACTAACAGAGTACCGCAATGAGAGCCTGTGCAGCTAGGAAGTGCACAAACAGAACACTTTAGTGCAACAATGAAGTGCAATAATAAAGAAATAGCCTCTCACAGAGTAAAAAGAACGAGAACAGGAGACATTAGGCCCTTTTCCACCAAAGGTTTTGGTTCCTGTCGAAGTGTGTGGTTCGTGTTTCCACTGCATTTCATTGCCTGATTGGCAAACAAAAACAGGTGTGTCTTAGTTGTGTAAGCCAGCGCCCAGTAGCAGACAGAGGAAATTACATTACAAAATAAGAGCACTGGACAGGAACACAAATACCACACATAGGGAAAGGAAACAACACAAATCCACAACTGTCACAGAGGTCATGAAATAAAGTCTTTACATTACCTAGAGTCAGTCCGGTTGACTCCTCTCTGAGTGCTTAGTAGGGGCAGAGGTTAGTGTGTGTGCCTCACAATACGAAGGCCCCGGGCTCGATCCTGAGCTCGGGATCTTTCTGTTTGGAGTTTGCATGCTCTCCCCGTGACTGCGTGGGTTCCCTCCGGGTACTCCGGCTTCCTCACACCTCCAAAGACATAAACCTGGGGATAGTTTAATAGGCAACACTAAATTGGCCCTGTGATGAATTGAATTGAATTGAATTAAAGTATTGAAACCTGCACAGTAGTACTAAATACAGGTTTTTTGTTTTTTTATACATTTTGGCAGAGATATTAAAGGCCTACTGAAATTAGATTTTCTTATTTAAACGGGGATAGCAGGTCCATTCTATGTGTCATACTTGATAATTTTGCGATATTGCCATATTTTTGCTGAAAGGATTTAGTAGAGAACATCCACGATAAAGTTCGCAACTTTCGGTCCTAACAGAAAAGCCCTGCCTCTACCGGAAGTCGCAGACGATGACGTCACATGTTTGATGGCTCCTCACATATTCACATTGATTTTAATTGGAACCTCCAACAAAAAGTGCTATTCGGACCGAGAAAACGACAATTTCCCCATTAATTTGAGCGAGGATGAAAGATTCATGTTTGAGGATATTGATAGCGACGGACTACAAAAACAAAGTAAAAACAAAATAAAAAAATGCGATTCCATTGGGACGGATTCCGATGTTTTTAGACACATTTACTAGGTTGATTATGGGAAATTCCTTATTTTTCTATTGTTTTGCTAGTGTTTTAGTGAGTTTAATATAACCTGATAGTCGGAAGGGTGTCTCCACGGGTGTCTTGACGCGCAGTGTCTCAGGGGAGTCGACGGCAGCTATGGACGGCACAAGGTCAGCTTTTCTCCGTTAAGAACTGACTTTTTAACCACAATTTTCTCACCGAAACCTGCTGGTTGACATGTGGTAGGGATCCATGTTCTCTTGACCACGCTCTGATCCATAGGAAAGTTTCACCTCCAGGAATTTTAAACAAGGAATCACTGTGTGTTTGTGTGGCTAAATGCTAAAGCTTCCCAACTCCATCTTTCTACTGTTATTTCTCCAATATTAATTGAACAAATTGCAAAAGATTCAGCAACACAGATGTCCAAAAAACTATATAATTATGCCGTTAAAGCAGACGACATTTAGCTGTGTGTGTGCGCAGCGCTCATACTTCCTAAAAACCTGTGACGTCTTGCGTACACGTCATTATTACGCGACGTTTCGAAGACGAAACTCACGGGAATTTTAAAATTGTAATTTAGTAAACTAAAAATGCCGTATTGGCATGTGTTGCAATGTTAATATTTCATCATTGATATATAAACTATCAGACTGTGTGGTGGGTTTCAGTAGGCCTTTAAGAGATGGTGACTTGTCCAGGTTGTACCCTGCCTCCCGCCCGGATGCAGCTGAGATATGCTCCAGCACCCCCCGCCACCTCGAACGGGATAAGCGGTAGAAAATGGATGAATGGACAGTACCCAGTAGTACCGGCGAACTTTGGTCAGTACCTATAACGGTACCGATTTTACTACCCATCCCTACGTGCGACCCACTCGAAACATGTCTCTGATCCACTTTTACCTCATCAATTACAAACCTCTGTGTCACAAATGTGGCCAAACTATTTGATGGTATAACGCTATCAATCTTTTACGCCAGGTCTGATGCCTCCTGGAACCTATGAGTGTCGTCGAGTGTGTTTTGCGTTGGCACAGACGCACACACACGCAGGTATGTGTAACATATCCAATCCATTCACAAAGCCATTATGTATAGGATTCTCCCTCATTTCCCCATTGTGTGTGGCAGCCATTTAAGTACCCACTTCATTATCGAGCAGCCATCTGCTAATAACAAAATAGACAAAGAGAATAATCAACAGTCTGCTCCATCTCCGCTGCTTTCTTCCATTTGCCCATTGTGTAGCAGTGCCCCTTCTCACCGGTCTTTGGATAAAATCAAGAGAACATTATAATTTGACAGTGTGTGTGTGTGTGTGTGTGTGCGTACGTGAACATATACTCACAGTTGTAAGAGCACGTATGTTTCCTGCATGTATGCCCGCCATTATTAATAATTGTGTTTGCGAGCATGTTCTCTTGCAATAATTGAAGGCCCTCCTGCCGATTTCACACAATCAACGTGGCCACACTGGAGGTGATGAAAGTGAATCAAAGATTGGAGGGAGTTTTTAAAAAGGCTTTCAGAGCACCCCCACAACCGCTGCGCCTCAATTATCCCCACAATGGCTCGTTAAAACCATACCCATCTTCCCGACGTAGCACGCTTTATTTCTTTCCCTTCCTCCTCGTATCGGGAGGTCTTCATATCAGACCAGAAGCCACAGTCCATTCTCCATCCTTCATATTTTCTAAAACCCACTGCCCTTTGCCTTTATCTGCCCATATCTCGGGCTCCGTCACCCAGCCCCCACCCGTACGTACATGTACATCTCCGCTTTTATTCTCTTCTCACCCCCGCTTGCATCGTTTTTTAATCCTTTTTAATGAAACAGAGGACCCTGCAGCCAGTGGGAGGTGATCCTCATTCGCTGGCCGCAGTGTGTGCTGATTGTGTGTCCGCAGAATGGCTTAAAGAGGATAGATGAGCCTTAATGTTACCGCCACCTCTTTCCAGTAGAAGCTCACAGATATAAAATAAAAATATCACAGTATTCAGAAGTGACAATATGTATAAAGGATGAATTAGAAATGTATTAAATTGTAGCAAAGTATGTTTGCTGCTAGTCCAACATTTAACAGTGGTGTGTTGTCAGGGCCAGCAAGGCCTTCTCTGCTGGCTTAACATAACCAGAAATTATGATCGTAATTAAAGATACAATTTTATTTTTTTAATTTACTTTCCCTAAATATCTAAAAGTATTCATATTCTCTTCATGTCATATTATGCTCCTTCCAGCGCTGTTATTTTTAGGTTATAGAGTTTTTATCCAATCAGAATTCAGCTAGCTTATGTTGCCATGCTGTACCAAATCTGCCCGAGGCCTTCAGAATCAACAATGCAGGCATTGTAAGTGAACCGGGACATATACATTTGACAGATAGTTGCTATAGCCAATCAGATCATGAGTTCTTGTCAGCAATGCTTTCCAGCTGGCCTAAGGCAGATACAGTGGGGCAAAAAAGTATTTAGTCATCCACCGATTGTGCAAGTTCTCCCACTTAAAATGATGACAGAGGTCTGTAATTTTCATCATAGGTACACTTCAACTGTGAGGGACAGAATGTGAAAAAAAAATCCAGGAATTCACATTGTAGGAATTTTAAATAATTTATTTCTAAATTATGGTGGAAAATAAGTATTTGGTCAACCATTCAAAGCTCTCACTGATGGAAGGAGGTTTTGGCTCAAAATCTCACGATACATACAGGAAAGAATGAATAGGGCCCTATTCATTCTTTCCTTAACACGGATCAATCGTCCTGTCCCCTTAGCAGAAAAACAGCCCCAAAGCATGATGTTTCCACCCCCATGCTTCACAGTAGGTTTGGTGTTCTTGGGATGCAACTAGGTATTCTTCTTCCTCCAAACACGACAAGTTGAGTTTATACCAAAATGGATACATGGATGATACAGCAGAGGATTGGGAGAATGTCATGTGGTCAGATGAAACCAAAATAGAACTTTTTCCACATGCTGTCTCTCACAGTTGAAGTGTACCTATGATGAAAATTACAGACCTCTGTCCTCATTTTAAGTGGGAGAACTTGCACAATCGGTGTCTGACTAAATATTTTTTTGCCCCACTGTATATAGTGATGTTATAAGCTCGGTAACATAAGAACTTCATTACCCAGCATCCCGCAGTATTGTTGATGTTATGAGCTTGGTAACATAAGAACTCCATTACCCAGCATCCCGCAGTAGTGAAAAGCATGCACAGTAGCCCAGTTTTTAGATTGTTAAATGTAAACATGCAGCGGGATGTTTTAGATGGCGTCTGCATCTTTTATGCTTAGACAAGACAACACATATATTTGTAAGGTCATTTTCAAGAAGGATATTTAAAGAGAAACTACATCTTGTGAGACCATGTCGGCCAACTCCGGAAGCTAGCTCAGCTGTCCCAGCAATGAAATGTGAATTCAGATATTCTATTTCTTTATTTTTTCACATCTAATATGTTTTTTGCAATTTTAATTTTGACAGTACCACATAAGATATGTTTTAATTGCTGATGCTGGTTTATTGATATTTAAATGCGTCAAAAAATAACCCATTTTGTACAATGCCCAGTAGTGCGTAAATGTGTTTCTTTATAGTATTTCTCCAGCAATGGTCATGTGGTGACAGAAATGATGGTATTTTGAGAGGTAATCATTGAAGTCGGACATCACTGATGGCTAAGGTGGGAAAAGCATGGCTCGCCACTGTGGTTTAATAGCGATTTTAAAATATAAAATCAACATACGCAACAGGGCTAATGTAAATTCTGAATGTACACTAGCTGTCTAATTATTCATGAATTGTAGTAAATTGTTGTGAAGTCCGTTTGCCGGGAGTCTGACATGGTTTACTAGCTACAGCCATGTTAGCTAATTGGACCAGTGATTTTGAAATAAAACATTCTAAATGGCTTCTTTAATTTGTAAAGGGGCACTGCATTTATCTTTAGAATCATGCCTATTGTTCACAATCCTTATGACAGACAAGGAGACAAACGTCTGTTTTTTTCGCTTTCTAACATAAAAATGGGCTCGTTCTTGGTGGTTTGCGATGCAGCTAATGAGACCAATCAATTCTACCTATAAGTCACTTTAAAAATGCTTTCAAAAACCGTCAACAATACTTCATTTAACCAAACTGTGGGGAAATTGTTACTTTAAGAGCAAACAGTGAGGAACTCTTTCTCCAGACTAGTAACACATGGGCGTGCTATGGTATTAGCCGTAGAACCTAACTACGACAAGAGATAAACCAGCTTCTACTTCAGCACAAAACTCGTTTGAGTTAGTAAAGCACAACACTGAGATACAACACCAATCTGTATTGACTGAAAAAACATGAACAATCATATTACAGTATTTGTAAAGTACTAGCCCACATTTCATGTTTCGTTTGTACACAGCATATACTGTCTGTCATGATACACGCATGACATGCTGCATGATCATTATAAAGTGTGACTTACTCGATGGAAAGTTGTCTGTTAGGTCCAGCTGGCCAGGGACATTGTTTCCGGGTTGTCATGAGTAAGCACACCATTTATGTCAAAATAGCTTGGCTTCAAGTTTCAAATTTTGCAGCTTCGATTCACATTCACCTCACTCTCTCGGCTTCCGTCTGCTCCAAAGTCTTACTCTTCCTACGTGCTTGCTTCTATAACCAGCAGTTCATTCTTCATAAATTCAGATTCAAAACCATACGGTTGTGAATACTCTAAAATAGTTGTCTTCATTGTTTGTTCCCGAATCTGCCATGATTAGAACACACACAAGCATTTTGTTTCACAAAGTAAGAACCAACAGAAGTCGGAAATGTGCTGCTATGGAAACAGAAATAGATGTACCGAATAATTAGTTCCGGCTGTGATTAAAATGACCAAAATACGGTAAATCTATCCATCCATCCATTTTCTACCGCTTGTCCCTTTGAGGTTTGTGGGGGGTGTTGAAACCTATCTCAGCTGCGGGAGGCGGAAGGCCCCTTACACCCTGGACAAGTCGCTACCTTATCACAGGGCCAGCATAGATATGGGAAATATTGTACCTGCACAACCTGAAGGTCGGCCCCACACCTTTCCTCAGCACCAGTCGACAGGTGGTGGCGATGTGAATTGTGACGTGAATTATATTTATATAGCGCTTTTCTCAAGTGACTCAAAGCGCTTTACATAGTGACACCCAATATCTAAGTTACATTTAAACAAGTGTGGGTGGCACTGAGAGCAGGTGGGTAAAGTGTTTTGCCCAAGGACACAACGGCAGTAACTAGGATGGCACAAGCGGGAATCGAACCTGCAACCCTCAAGTTGCTAGCACGGCCACTCTACCAACCGAGCTATGCCGCCCCATATGATGCCCAGCTCTGCCCTTCGCAAGGGACCCTCTTCGAAACATGGTTTTTCGAAATGATCGCTGCATAATACATTGTACTTTGTGTGTGTGGTCCAATCCAACCGTGTTCGCTTGACCGCTCTGTTCCATAGTAAAACTTCACCGTCATCTTTCAAGAATGTAAGCAATGAAACACCGGCTGTGTTTGTGTTGCTAGAGGCGGCCGCACCACACCGCTTCCCACCTACAGCTTTCTTCTTTTACGTCTCCATTATTCGTTGAACAAATAGCAAAAGATTCAGCAACACAGAAGTCAAGAATACTGTGGAATTATGCGATGAAAACAGACTTATAGCTGGGAACGGTGCTGGAACAAAATGTCCTCTACAATGCGTGACGTCACACGCACGCATCATCATACCACGACGTTTCAGCAGGATACTTCGGTCCGAAATTTAAATTTCCAATTTAGTAAAATAACCCGCCGTATTGGCAAGTGTTGCAATGTTAAGATTTTATCATTGATATATAAACTATCAGACTGCGTGGTCTGTAGTAGTGGGTTTCAGTAGGGCTTTAAATATAGCCCAATATGTACCAACGGGATAATTAAGGGTATATCGCTACTTTTTGTGCTGTTTCTTAGTGTCCAAAACACAAAAAAAAACATTATCATTTTAGGTTTGAGGCCGCCAAGAGAAGAAAGGAAAAAAAAGTGTCTCTTATTACACCCGCAGCACGTTTGTGTTTGATGTCGCCGTCGTCATTTTCTCTCCGTGCGTCAACATCCAGCCAGAGAGCAGTTTCAGGATCATAGCAGCCCGAGGCGGGTGAAAATATTGAATCAATGCTTCCGCCGACGTTTGAAAAGCAAGGGTTAGCGTTTGATGCTGCGAAATCAGGTGCGAAGGAGAGAAAAGGAAAATATGCAGGAGCAAACAGTCCTTCCTCCACCCTTCCCTCTTTTCTCCGCTTTCCATCTCGGCCACCACTGTCATTGCCTCATTTAGCTTGTCTAAAAATATAACCCTCCTCCCGAGGATGTAAAAGGGGGAGAACATTTCGACACGTGTGTTACCTTTTCATCTCGCAGGCGGCTGAGAGGAATCTTGGGGGAAATCAGGTGTCTTAATGACAGCCCCGGCGATGCAGAGCGCCGGCATTTGCCGTACACGCATTAAATTATTCACATCAAAAACTCATTGTTTGTTACCTGACACAGCCGCCGAGATAGGTGGAAGGATGATGGAAAGGCGCCATGAATTAAACATCAGGGGGATGGAGTGCTCGGGTGAAACGCAACGGGAGAGACAGGAACAACAAGAAGGGGAATGTGCATTCAAATGGCATGTTTAGACTCTCTAAAGATCTATTTTTTGTCTTTTGAGACGAAGGAGTTTTGCCTTGAAAGAGCGGGGCATGTACAGTATTTACATGTGCAATTTTATGACATGGTGATTGAAGCTTTTTTTTTTTTTTTTTTGCCCGCCCATTATCTACTTGTGAAAGACAGCGAGTGATATGCACAGAAAACAGGAAGCAAGGATTATTTGGTAAAGCTATGTCTACACAAAGTTGTGTAACACTTTAAACAAATAATTATTCAGCCTAACCCCCTTTTCAAACACACTAAACCAGCGTTTAAGGTCCCCCTCCTCGGACAAATCGGGCCGTGTATTTCTTGAATCTGCGGCACTTAGTTCTGTAGGGACTAATTCGTCATTTACAAACTGAGTTCGGAGAGGACGTGACGCCAGAAAGACCGCGCTCCACACAGGAAGTGACGTCAGAAAGAACGTGCCACAGCCAGCTTCATTATAAAGCGGTTTTGTAGCTCGGAGCTAACCACTGGAAATATGGAGGCGAGTCATCCAGACATTCCCGTGTTTCTCCTTCTTCTACATGTACGGACGCTTGTGGAAATCACACATGAATACCTTAAGAGAAAGCGATTGCAGCTATTTGGGAAACAACACTTCTCAGACGGCGAGAGAACTTTCCAATGTCCAGGCCACCTGTGATTCTACTTAGCAAAAAACGTTCTCTACGTGTCAAAGGAGAGACAACGAGAATGCGAGATATCGTGGATATGATAAAAAAAGATAGCGTGTGCTTTGTATTACCTGCCCGGCGAGGGAAGACGAACTACGGAAAACGGCGAATGTTTTTGGACTGGCAAAGCAGACTGTATCAGTTATTGTCCACCATGTATGTCATGGACTCAACGTCTTGGTCAGAGTATATAAAGTCACCAAAAGCAAATGAACAATGAAGGTGAAGGCAAAAGAGTGAGGAGTGTCCTGACCAGACATCTAGATTCTTAGTTTTATTGATGTAAAATGTTCTTTGATTGATGTAAAACAGTGGCATTGTTGTGTGTGTACACGGATAAGGTTAGGTAGAAAAGATTATCCGGCTTAGTGTAAACGGGGCCTAGTACTCCTGTGTTTTATTTGCATAAATTGCCATGACTCGTGTGCATGTACGTTTTTTTTTTTTTTTGACGCCAACGGAGACAAAAAGTGAGCAAAAAATTAGGGATGTTCCGATCAGGGTTTTATCTCGTCGATCATCCATGAGTGAGATCGGCCGATACCAATACCGAGCACATGTATTAACTGTATTTAAATTCAATGTATTTATGGCGAGTGGTATTGACAGTTTACCAATATCAACACACTATTTAGCTATTTTCTTAATCTCTTGTATAAATACAAAAAAGTCAATAGTACAGAATAACTGACAGCAAAAATGACTATTTAGTAATATTTAAGTCCTCCAGTGTTCATAGAATAATCACTGCATTTGTAAATATTAAAAAAAGTAACAACAAAAATGTCGCTCTAATCACTCTTGTATCGATCATATACTAATACTACCTGGTATCGACTCCACCAATTATTAGATGGATCTGTCCTCCTCTTAGGTGTCGTGTACTGACTGTGACAATGCTTACATACCAACAGTTGTTGTAATATTGAGTTTGCTAAGTATAAAAACTGGAGAAATCACTACACGTAAGCTATAATATTACGGACCGTCGTTCCTTTAGACGGTAGTGCATCAAAAAGTGGCATCACTGTGTAAAGGATATCACCACATGGGCTCAGGAACACTTCAGAAAACCATTGTCAGACTTGGATTTCCTTTTTATTGTCATTCAAATTTGAACTTTACAGCACAGATAAGAACGAAATTTCGTTACATAAGCTCATGGTAGTAGTGCAAGATAAAAAAAACAATAAGGTGCATGTATAATTAAATAATTATATATGGTTAATATATAAATATAAATATATATAAAAGTATATAAATAGATAACTGTACAGATAAATATATTGCATTAACTACACTTGGTCACTACATCTGTAAGTGCAAGTTGAAACTGTACTATGCAAAGCCACAACCATTTTTCAACAACACCCAGAAACGCTGCCGGCTTTGCTGGACCCGAGCTCATCTAAGATGGACTGATGCAAAGTGTAAAAATGTTCTGTGGCCTGACGAGTCCATGTTTCAAATTGTTTTTGGAAACTGTGGACGCCGTGGCCTCTAGAACCAAAAAGGAAAAGAACCATCCGGATTGTTTTAGGTGCAAAGTTGAAAAGCCAGCATCTGTGATGGTTTAGGGGTGTATTAGTGCCCAAGGCATGGGTAACTTACACACCTGTGAAGGCACCATTAATGCTGAAAGGTACATACAGGTTTTGAAACAAAAATTTTTGCCATTCAAGCAACGCCCTTGTTTATTTCAGCAAGACAATATTTCCAAGCCACATGTTACAACAGCGTGGCTTCATAAAAGAGTGCCGGTACTAGACTGACCTGCCTGAAGTCCAGACCTGTCTCCCATTGAAAATCTGTGGCGCATTAAGAAGCCTAAAATATGACAACAGCAACCCCGGACTGATGTCCAGCCGGTAGGAGGCCACGGGGAAGACCCAGGACACGTTGGGAAGACTATGTCTCCCGGCTGGCCTGGGAAGGCCTCGGGATTCCACGGAAAGAGCTACACGAGGGAGGCGTTGGGGTTGCATCCTGACCAGATGCCCTAACCACCTCATCTGGCTCCTTTCGATGTGGAGGAGCAACGGCTTTACTCTGTGCTCCTCCCGGATGGCAAAGATTCTCACCCTATCTCTAAGGGAGAGTCCCACGACCCGGCGGAGGAAACAATTTTCGTCCGCTTGTACCTGTGATCTTGTCCTTTCGGTCATAACCCAAAGCTCACGACAACAGTTGAAGATGGGAACGTAGATTGACTGGTACATTGAGAGCTTTGCCTTCCGGTTCAGCTCCTTCTTCACCACAATGGATCGATACAGCGTCCGCATTACTGAAAATGCCGCACCGATCCAGCTATCCATCTCATGAGCCACTCTTCCCTCACTCGTGAACAAGATCTGAGGTGCTTGAACTCCTCCACTTGGGGCAAGATCTCCTCCCGGATATGGCACTCCACCCTCTCCAGGGCGAGAACCATGGACTCAAACTTGGAGGTGCTGATTCTCATCTTTTCGCTTCACACTCGGCTGCGAACCAATCCAGTGAGAGCTGAAGATCCTGGCCAGATGAAGCCATCAGAACCACATCATCTGCAAAAAGCAGAGACCTAATCCTGCAGCCACCAATTTGGATCCCCTCAACGCCTTGACTGTGCATAGAAATTCTGTCCATAAAAGTTATGAACAGAATTAGTTTTTGTTTCTGTTTTCTGTTCTAAATGTCTGTTCACAAAGTGGATCCTGCACCCATTATTTTTTCTGAATGTGACTTTCGCTGGAAAATGTTGCTAACATTTTTGTCCTTAATGTTACATTGTTATATCTGACCTATGGCATTTGGTTGGATACAGAATTGATGTAAAAAGTGGATGGAGTGAATAACAAGCTTCTTTATGCACTGAAGTCATAGAAACACTTAATTTCATAATGTTTGATGCAAACACAATATAATATGCTAAAAGGCTAAACAGAAAGTCCGTTTAAAGCACTCCTCGGTTTGCTCTAGTTAGCGGACGCGGTGGGAATTAGTTTGATGAGAAAAGACATTAGCAGCAAGTGTAGCAAATGAATGTTTAAAAAGCATCCTTTAAAAATGGATTATATTTAATACTTCATGAAGTACAATGATAATAGCTTGTTTCACACGGACGTACTGTCGCACTTAACAATGCGCCGCAATTAATACATGGCGCTAAGTGGGTATTATGTTAATTTGCCAAATGAGAAATTAAAAATAGATTACACAACTTGTTCAAGTGCGTATCCTCTTGACTGGAGAGCTGATAAGAAAAACAGGCGGAGGGGAAGGAAAAAAGAAGAGGGGAGTGAGGAAAAACACATGCATTTATCAGCGAGTGATTAAGTTTAAGGCAATGACTCACTAAATATTTAACAGCTTTGCTTGGTGCAAAGTATATCATGAATTATAGATGGTGGCGGATGAGCATGTCCTGATGTAAGACACTGTTTAAAGACTTAACCTACAATGAGCGAAGAGCAATTACCATTGTAATAAACGAGAGACCACTTTCTATTCTTTATTTCTAATTAATTTCTGGGGATGGTCGCAACGGGTGGCAGAGTGTGGACGGGGGCACATCCATTAGTCTCTGACACTTTGGGGTCCGTTTGTCCTGGACCAGTTACACACACACACACGCACACACACACACACAATTCACCAACTCTAGTATTTCATATGTATTTCATATATACATACAGTATATATATATATATATATATATATATATATATATATATATATATATATATATATATATATATATATATATATATATATATATATATATATATATATATATATATGTAAGATACTTGACTTTCAGTGAATTCTAGCCATATATATATATATATATATATATATATATATATATATATATTTATTTATTTTATTATATTTTTAAATATAAGAAATAGTTGAATTTCAGACGGCATCTATCAAATACACAGTAATAAAAACACAGTTGTTCTACTAACAGTACTGTGCTTGCTGGTTACTAAAAGAAACAACAACACTTACCTTTCACTATTTGAGTAACCTTTGCTCTGCCATTTGCGTACTGGCGAGCGATCTCCGAATCCGGGAATGTATCATTCATGGATTTGTTGTAGACCTCCGCAAAGGAGAACGGGATGTTGCTTCCAGCTATCAGCATAGCCATATTTGTCTGAGCATAAGTTACACCATCGGGTCTCCATTTTGCAAGGTGGGCCATAATACTGGGTTGTGAACGATGCTGCGCTGCGGACGCTTTGTGCTTCGCTGACCGTTCATGACTGAGTACATCCATCAACCACCGTGTTCAATGGAGAAGTCTGTTCTACAAAATTTACAGGCAACATACCCCCTCTCCTTCGAACTCTCCTGGATAAACTGAAATTCTTTTTTCCATTAGTTTTGGAACTTGCAAGCGTATTTCTTCATTTTGCTCAACGACGGCGTCGCCATGTCTGTAACTTCCTCGTTCTTCTGCTTCGTCTCCTTGTGTGTACAGTTTTTTATTGAAATCCGTAGATGTAACGTGATTGGGCAGGCAAGCTGTTTATATAGTGGGAAAGCGGACGTGAAAACAGGCTGTCCCCACTCAGGTCCGCATGGAGCTGGAGGGGGCGTGGCCTCCAGCGCCGGCTGAGTCTCGGGAGATTTTCGGGAGAAAATTTCTTCCGGGAGGTTTTCGGGAGAGGCGCTGAATTTTGGGAGTCTCCCTGAAAATTCGGGAGGGTTGGCAAGTATGTTATTACGCAGGTTTCAAATTAATACATTCTATGTTTATCTTTTGTAAATGACTTGACTAAAATACAATAATATATCAACTTTGTGTGCTTATTGGAGGGCAATCAGATGTTAACTGGCTGTCCAGCTTTGCACAGAAATGACTTTTTGTATAGGAGCCCTATGTCCTTTTTACTTCCAATACAATACTGAAATTGGAGACTTGAGTATTGACCAATACAGTTATTGATCCAATACAATAACAGCTTATATCATACATACTTGTTATACAAATCCCGTTTCCATATGAGTTGGGAAATTGTGTTAGATGTAAATATAAGCGGAATACAATAATTTGTAGATCATTTTCAACCCATATTCAGTTGAATATGCTACAATGACAACATATTTGATGTTAAAACTGATAAACATTTTTTTTTGTGTAAATAATCATTAACTTTAGAATTTGATGCCAGCTACACGTGACAAAGAAGTTAGGAAAGGTGGCAATAAATACTGATAAAGTTGAGAAATTCTCATCAAACACTTATTTGGAACATCCTACAGGTGTGCAGGCTAATTGGGAACAGGTGGGTGCCATGATTGGGTATAAAAGCAGCTTCCATGAAATGCTAAGTAATTCACAAACAAGGATGGGGCGAGGGTCACCACTCTGTAAGCAAATTGTCGAACAGTTTTAGAACAACATTTCTTAATGAGCTTTTGCAAGGAATTTAGGGATTTTACCATTACGGTCCGTAAAATCATCAAAAGGTTCAGAGAACTGCACTCAAGCGATGATATTACGTACCGTTGATCCCTCAGGTGGTACTGCATCAAAAACAGACATCAGTGTGTCAAGGATATCACCACATGGGCTCAGGAACACTTCATAAAACAACTGTCAGTAACTACAGTTGGTGGCTACATCTGTAAATGCAAGTTAAAACTCTGCTATGCAAAGCAAAACCCATTAATCAACAACACCAAGGAACGTTGCTGTCTTCGCAGGGCCCGAGCTCTTCTGAGATGGACTGATGCAAAGTGGAGAAGTGTTTTCTGGTCTGAAAAGTCTACATTTCAAGTTATATTTGGAAACTATGGACGTGGTGTCCTCGGGAACAAAGAGGAAAATAACCATCCGGATTGTTATAGGCGCAAAGTTCAAAAGCCAGCATCTGTGGTGGTATGGGGGTGTATTATGTCACGTTTGTAAATCTGATTTCATGTTTGATCATGTTTTGTTTTGTGTTCTGAACTCTTGTTCTGTTTTTTCACTTCCTGGTTTGTTTTTGTTACCATGACAACTCATTGCTTTTCACCTTGCCTGGGAACATCAACTTTCATTACCCATGCCGTTCTAACTTTCATTGTTATCTACGACCTTGCTGCTCATTCTCCATGCCCACGATCACCTGCCACGCACCTTGCTATTCTTGCCTCCCGTTTTTGTTGTCACAGTAAGTGTTTTGTTTTAGTTGTTTATAGTCATGCCATCGTGCTATTTCTGTTCTTAGTTCATTCATGCCAATCGAGCAAGTGTTTTTGTTTTCTGTTTATATTTTGTAGCCAAGTTTTATACCTCCTTGTAAGCGCCCTTAGTTTGTTTATTTTTGTATTTAGAATTCCAAATAAAACATCATGTACCTGAATTCACGCCTGGCTCGTCCTGTAATCCCGCTGCGTCGAAGGAGCACACACAATCCATGTCCAAGCATGACAGAATGTTCCCAGCAAAAGCGCTCCTTCGCAGGAGATTTGGACAAGGCGTCTTTGGCGGTGCTGAGCGCGATGGAGGAGGAAACGCTTCCCTACTCTTCCCTCGCGCAAAGAAGGTTGACGTTGGGGCCAAATGTTGAAGAGGTCCCCATTGACTTTATTTGGCCCGAAGATGATGCCATGTTTGCTTGCCGGAAGTGCCGCTCTCGACGGAGGACGGCGGGGAAGGCTTCCAGGTGCAGACAGGAAGCGCCGCGCCAGCAAGCTCCTCCCGCTCAGGGCGGAAGTGGACCGCAGGCTGCTCAGACTCTCCAGGACATGGTCACGCCACCGTCAACAGACATCACAGACCAGGATTTTTTTTTCAAATCTTTTACAGTTAATCACCCACCTCCATCAGAAGACTCAGACCCTATGATAATGATTAATTATTACAAAAAAATGATTTTGCACAACAGATCACAGCAATCACAGCCATTCAATTTTCATGCCCCGCCCCCCAGGACTCAAGACCCCCCCTAGCCACCATTTTTTTTTTCTAACCAAACCAAGACAACCAAAGAAAAAACAAAAAATGGACAATGTAAAGAGGAAGATTCTGCCCTCCTCCTCAACGCCCTCCACCCACCCCAAGAGACTGTTTCATGTCATGATGAAAGTGTCTGGCAGCCACTCCTTGAGAGGGGGGCTGGGTATGGGAGCTTGTGGGTTGGTTCTGCCCGGTGCGGTTCCGAGGCCACAGCAACCAGCACGTCCCCCACCTCCAGTTTTTCAGCCAATTAAGCCGGAGCTTCCAGCTCCAAGACCAAGTCCCTGTCTAGCTCCAAGACCAAGTCCACGTCCAGCTCCAAGACCAAGTCCACATCCAGCTCCAAGACCAAGTCCACGTCCAGCTCCAAGACCAAGTCCACATCCAGCTCCAAGACCAAGTCCACGTCCAGCTCCAAGACCAAGTCCATGTCCAGCTCCAAAACCAAGTCCACGTCCAGCTCCAAGACCAAGTCCACGTCCAGCTCCAAGACTAAGTCCATCTCCAGCTCCTAGTCCACGTACAGCTCCATGACCAAGTCCACGTCCAGCTCCACGACCAAGTCCAGCTCCAGCTTCACGACCAAGTCCACGACCACGCCAAAGCCCAAGTCTACGCCAAAGCCCAAGACCAAGTCCGATGCTAGCACCAAGTCCAGGTCCAAGGCTAGCTCCAAGTTCAGGTCTGATGCTAGCACCAAGTTCAAGTCCAAGTCCAAGGCTAGCACCACGACCTGCTCCACGGTTAGTGCCACAACCAAGTCCACGGCTAGCACCGCGACCAAGTCCACGGCTAGCGCCGCGACCTGCTCCACGTCAAAGTCCATGGCTGGAACCAGTGCCAGCGCCACGTAGCCAAGCGCCGCCAGTGTCAGCTCCACGTAGCCTAGCGCCGCCACTGTCAGCTCCATGTAGCCAAGCGCTGCCAGTGTCAGCTCCACGTAGCCAAGCGCCGCCAGTGTCAGCTCCACGTAGCCTAGCGCCGCCACTGTCAGCTCCACGTAGCCAAGCGCTGCCAGTGTCAGCTCCACGTAGCCAAGCGCCGCCAGTGTCAGCTCCACGTAGCCAAGCGCCGCCAGTGTCAAGCCCACGTCGACCGCCAAGCCCAAGTCCACGTCGACCGCCAAGCCCAAGTCCACGCCGACCGCCAAGCCCAAGTCCACGCCAACCGCGAAGCCCAAGTCCACGCCGACGAACTCGCCTCCTTGTTGGCCACGGATATGGCTGCTACGTGGGCATCCACCACGCCAAGGATGTCGACCTCCTCGTCGGCCACAGTGGTGGCCACTACGTGGTCGTCCGCCACGCTAAGGGGGTCGGCCAAGGATATGGCCATTCCCGGGTCGCCCACCTCGGTCCTCCACGCGTCGCCGCCACCTGACCTTGCCCCGTTGGATACGGGGACACATTGTTTGGCGATCCACCGCCATGTCCCCCTCCCGCGCTCCCATGATTAGATCATTGTGGGACATCTGGAAGCTGTCCTTAATGGGGGGGCTCTGTCACGTTTGTAAATCTGATTTCATGTTTGATCATGTTTTGTTTTGTGTTCTGGACTCTTTTTCTGTTTTTTCACTTCCTGGTTTGTTTTTGTTACCATGACAACTCATTGCTTTTCACCTTGCCCTCCTAGTCACGCCCATGCCCTCAGTCCCGCACCTGTTCCTAATTATTCACAGCCACTATTTAAGTCAATTTCTTTCTGTCCATCAGTCTGGGAACATCAACTTTCATTACCCATGCCGTTCTAACTTTCATTGTTAGCTACGACCTTGCTGCTCATTCTCCATGCCCACGATCACCTGCCACGCACCTTGCTATTCTTGCCTCCCGTTTTTGTTGTCACAGTAAGTGTTTTGTTTTAGTTGTTTATAGTCATGCCATCATGCTGTTTCTGTTCTTAGTTCATTCATGCCAATTGAGCAAGTGTTTTTGTTTCCTGTTTATATTTTGTAGCCAAGTTTTATACCTCCTTGTGAGCGCCCTTAGTTTGTTTATTTTTGTGTTTAGAATTCCAAATAAAACATCATGTACCTGAATTCACGCCTGGCTCGTCCTGTAATCCTGCTGCGTCGCAGGAGCACACACAATCCATGTCCAAACATGACACATTAGTGCCTAAGGCATGTGTAATTTACAAATCTGTGAAGGCACCATTAATGCGGAAAGGTCAATACAGGTTTTTGAGCAACATATGTTGTCATCCAAGCAACGTTATTATGGACGCCCCTGCTTATATCAGCAAGACAATTGTTACAACAGCGTGGCTTCGTAAAAAAGAGTGCGTGTACTTTCCTGGCCCGCCTGCAGTCCAGACCTGTCTCCCATTGAAAATCTGTGGCGCATTAGGAAGCGTAAAATACGACAGCGGAGACCCTGGAATGTTGAACGACTGAAGCTCTACATAAAACAAGAACGGGAAATAATTTCACTTTCAAAGCTTCAACAATTAATTTCCTCAGTTCCCAAACGTTTGAGTGTTGTTAAAAGAAAAGGTGATGTAACACAGTGGTGAACATGTCCTTTCCCAAATACTTTGGCACGTGTTGCAGTCATGAAATTCTAAGTTAATTATTATTTGCAAAAATAAATAAAGTTTATGAGTTTGAACATAAAATATCTTGTCCTTGTGGTGCATTGAACTAAATATGGTTTTAAAAGGATTTGCAAATCACTGTATTCTGTTTGTATTTACATCTAACACAATTTCCCAACTCATATGGAAAAGGGGTTTGTATTTCATAGTGTTGACTGCTAGAAAGGACCTAATGAAGTTAAATGACTCAAACAGTAGGTATCAAAAAGCACTAACTTATGTTTGTTTGTATGTTCAACCGTCTGGAATGGTCTTATGCTGTCTTTACATTGATCCAACCATTCATCCATCCATTTTATTCCACTTAGCCGAAGTCGGGCCGCGGCGGCAGCAGCTTAAGCAGAGAAGCCCAGACTTCCCTTGAGTAGTAATTGTTTTTTTTGGCGACACTTTATGAACACAAAAAATAATTAAGTTGAGCTCCTGACACAGGAGGTTGAATGATGCGGACACATTTGTTACTGGCTACTATTTTGCATTGGTAAATATTATGAAACTATGAGTATTTGATACCTGACCATATTGACAAATATGGTGTTTTTCATTGCAATGTTGTTCAAAGAAGGACACTTACTACGTATGTCTAACTTGTGTGAAACTGTGTACCTGGCTGTTATGGAGCTGCTAGCTTCTAGAAGCCTACTGCCCATCATGTTTACCTTTTTTACCAGAATAAAAGAGAAGACCAACCTTGTGTGCGTATTGAAAGACATTTAGCTGTTAACTAACTGATTTGCCTGAACTAACCAGGCTAGTAACTTTTTAGAGGGCTGATTCTCACCACCCCACCTGTTTTTCATGTATTTATTAATTTATTTGTCAATCTTTCATTTCTGCGTGGCATTTTGGACAGTCCCCAGCAGTTGCTGACAGTTATTTTGGCTCCTGGCGGCGCAGACATTGACTGTCAACGGGACGTCTCCTTTCTTTTATTCATTTCTTCTTTGCTGAGAGATGCTGAATGCAAGTCAGCCTTTTTCTCCCTGGAGGATGGGGGAGAGTGGGGAGGGAGGTTAGTGGGGGAGGACAGTGGGTGATGGTGACGGGAGAGGAGGTGGGGGGGTTATTGTGGAAAAGGTCCGTGAGGGTACGGGAGTAGTGATAAGGAGGGTGTGTGTGTGTGTGTGTGTGTGTGTGTGTGTGTGTGTGTGTGTGTGTGTGTGTGTGTAGAGGGTTATTCAGGAAGACAGTCTACTGACCATCAGATCAGCCCCAGGTCTGACATTCCTGCACCTTCACAAGCACAAGGTGAAAGGCCAGTTGCACCTGCTCACTTCTAAACACAAAGTACAATTAAAAAGAAAAGGGTCGTCACCGTGGGAGCGAGCGGGCCTATTGTGACGTGTCGAAGGCATCAAAAGTGGATATCCATTGTCTGTTTTGAATAGGACCAAGTCAGTGTGTAAGACCTGCAATGATGCTGGGAAAAAAAACAAAAAACACCAGATCAATAAAATTGTCAGGCTTGCCAATGACAGTTTTGTTTTGTTTTAGTTTTTCCTCTGTGTGTTTAGTATTTCCTGTTTTAAGTTCCTGTCAGCGCTCTTATTTTGTCTAGTTCCTGTTTTTTCCCTGTGCGCTGTTTTCCCCTCAGCTGCTGGTGATTGGCACCTGGCCACACCTGGTGTCAATCAGCCCTCTCCTATTTTACCTTCTTTGTTCCTCCAGTCAGTGCTGGATTGTTGGATTGTCATGTCGATGTCACTCTTGTCGTTGCTACCTGTTGTGTTTTGTCAATGCAGCGTTTCGGTAAGCTTTATTTGATTGCGGTTTTTAGCTTACTGCCTTTTGTTCCCTGCTTCCAAGTTTGTTTTCATATTTCATGTACAACTTCTGTTTCATGCTCGAGACCTGCTAGCTTCCACGCTAGGCCTTTTTGTTTTTGCTAGCTTACATGCTAAGCTCCGTTTATTTTCTATTTCCCATGCTAGCTCTTTTTGTTTGTTATCCGCCCACGTGAATGCTTTTTGTTTGTATCCCGTGTTTGTTCTTTTTCTTAGTGTTTTAAATTAAATCATGTTTTCCTGTTCAATGCCTGCCTCTGTCTCTGCATCTTGGGGTTCGTCAGAAACTAACTTTGACAAAAATAAACACAACATAACCTCTATTAGTGACTCGGCGCCAGGGTGCATGTGTATAAGTAGGAATGGAAACAAGGCGTTGCTGCTATTTAGACAGAATGAGACGTCACATTTTCAGTAGACCCATAATAAATTCATAAAAGAAACAAACTTCATTAATGTTTTTGTAAACAAAAAATATGTGCTCCAATCACTCTATCAGGAAAAAATAAGAGTTGTGGAAAGTATTGGAAACTCAAGACATCCATGACATTATGTTCTATTTATACTATATATATATATATATATATATATATATATATATATATATATATATATATATATATATATATATATATGTATATGTATGTATATCTGCAATGAGGTGGCGACCTGTCCAGGGTGTACACCACCTTCCGCCCGATTGTAGCTGAGATAGGCACCAGCGCCCCCGCGACCCCAAAGGGAATAAACGGTAAAAAATTGATGGATGGATGGATATATTAAGGATAAACCCTAGATGTAGTTAAACCGAATGTATAGTGTAGCGCTTTAATTTTGAAGCCGGAAAATTGTGTGATTGTTTTGACAGTTACTTTATGTTTTTGATGTCGGATCGACTGTTTGAAATAAAAAAGTCTCCTTTGGACACCCTGCCGACCGTATTTAATTTCTGTTGAGCTTTTATGTCATCTTACTTACTAAACCAGTCACAGTAACAATCTAAATGTTATGTTATCACTGCACCTTAACCCTAATCTCAGCACAAACACGCGCGCAGCAGGTGTTTGCTGCACAGATGTCGCCTCTTCTCACAGCGAAAAATACTATTTTCTTGAGCCTGATTTTTCCATGAGGTACTTCAGTTCAGTTCAGTTTTAGTTTATTTCGAACATGCATACGAGACAATATAATAGATCCCATATTTCCATTTTTTTCATTACAGCACGTCCAAAAAGGAGTAGAAAGAAGCTGAGTTTATTTAATCCTACTTCTTTTAATACGATAACAATTTTATCCAATTTCATTATTGTCTAACACAGGGGTCGGGAACCATTTTGGCTGAGAGAGCCATGAAAGCCAAATATTTCAAAATGTATTTCCGTGAGAGCCATATAATATTTTTTAACACTGAATACAACTAAATGTGTGCATTTTAAGACCAATATTTTTAGAGTGTAATAAGTCTCTTATTCTTTTTAATAAAATTGTTATTCTAAAGCTAACCAATAATAAATATAATACTTCTTACCATTGTGAAGTGAATTATATTTATATAGCGCTTTTTCTCTAGTGACTCAAAGTGCTTTACATAGTGAAACCCAATATCTAAGTTACATTCAAACCAGTGTGGGTGGCACTGGGAGCAGGCGGGTAAAGTGCCTCGCCCAAGGACACAACGGCAGTGACTAGGTTGGCAGAAGCGGGAATCGAACCTGTAACCCTCAAGTTGCTCGCACGGCCACTCTACCAACTGAGCTAAACCGCCCCATTATTGCGACATCTTGATCGGGTGCGATGGAAAACGGATGGTTGGATTAAAATGCATGACAATGTTTTAAAATTTGAACGTTATTTTTAACACTGTGATTACCAGCGGAATTATTCATTACTTATCGTGTTAAGAAATGTCAGCTAAGATATATCTGAGAGCCAGGTGCAGTCATCAAAAGAGCCATATCTGGCTCTAGAGCCATAGGTTCCCTACCCCTGGTCTAACAGAACAGTGAATAAATAAATCATAAATAAATAATAAATAAATAATATACCATAGTAGGTAAACACATACTTAATACATAAATAATCTTTGTCTCAAGATGTTCATTAGAATTCTTGTTCGGTGTACTTTGTGAACACTTGTAGTTTGAACAGTCTCTTAAAGTGAATCTTATTGCTGCTTTTTGATTTCTTTGCTTAATCCATTCCATAATTTAATTCCACACTCTAAAATGCAAAAGGTTTTAAGTGTTGTACGAGCATACAAATGTTATAAATTAGATCTTCCTCTAAGGTTATATTTCTCATGTTTTGTTGAGAATTGTTGTACATTCTTGGGTAGCATGTTATAGTTTGCTTTGTACATTATTTTAGCTGTTTGCAAATTCACCAAATTGTTCAATTTCAATATTTGTGATTAAATAAATGAAGGGTTTGTATGTTCTCAATATCCAACATTATGTATTATTCCAATAGATCTTTTTAGTAACACAGTTTGTGAATGAAGCGCACATTTGTAGTTGTTTCCCCATATTTCTACACAATAATTCAGATATGGTAACACTAGCGAGCAGTAGAGAATATGAAGTAAGTGGGGACGGCGTGGGCATGATGTCTCCAAGGTACGGGAAAACAGTCGAAAAACCGGAAAATAACAGAGCTGATTTGACTTGGTTTGTGTAATAAGATTGAGAAAATGGTGGATTGCTTCATGTTGTGACGTCAAGGGTGAAAGGTCATCGCTCGACAGGCTATCAATTGAAAGGCGTTTAAATCGCCAAATTCACCCTTTTAGAGTTCGAAAATCGGTTAAAAAACATATAGTATTTTTTCTGCAACATCAAGGTATATATTGACGCTTACATAGGTCTGGTGATAATGTTCCCCTTAAGGTCTTGGATTTATCTTTTTTTTTTTACAATATTTAGTATTTCCTCTATTGTCACTCCTTCGAAGAACGTTGATTTGAAGTTTATGTCAATCATGTCATTCAAATCCTCAAGTGACTCAGAATCATGAATCTTTGGTCTAGATTTGGTCCAATGTTCACAAAGTACTTGAAGCTTTCAAGTACTTCGTTCAAATTGTCATTTTTTACATTTCCATTTGAGAAGTATTTAGGAGAGCTGTTTTATTTTGTCCATGTCTGCTCGCTTGTGCCTCATCAGTAGCAAGTGAACTGGAGCCAAGTTTCCCCTCTACGGCATGGCCCGAGTGTCAAAAAGGAAGTGTTACCGTTATTTAAATTTATAGTGAACGTGTTATTATCGCGTAAACTTTGACAGTTTATAGTATGTACTGTATATGTGTATATATGTATATATGTGTATATACATATGTGTATGTATATTTTTCGATTATGGTTAAATTTATCTAGCACATTTTGTATATTTTTAAGTTAGGCGGATGTTTTTTGCAAAATCTAAATACATTTTCTAAGTTTTAACATTTAAATGAATATTACCTACATAACGTAAACAATAATGTATACAATTTTCTATGTAAAATACATTCCAATGAAAGCAAACAATTAATGCAATTTCTCCGATAAAAGTGAAATTATTAATACATAGTAGATTGATTGATCACATAGATAAATAACATGGTAAATAAATGTAATAAAAAACTTTGCGAAGATTGTCAGCCAACCTGTACTTTCAGGTTTTAAAAGCAATAGTTATCGCTTTTAACAAAGTGTCCAGCTTAATTTAACACAAACTCCTTCATCCGAGACTGAAACAGCTCCTGCCATTTGTTTTTTCTTTCCCTGAAAAAACAGTGAAGAAGAGGTAATGACAGCAATTAGATTACTATTCTTAAGAATCCATTAGTCAAAAATGACACCCAGGAAATCACACAATGCATTCTCCCCTAATGCAATAAGGTGCCAATTATAACACTTATGTGGAATAAGTGGGCTCCTCTCCCTCAGCTGGATGAAGAGCGCACAAATCATCATTACCGTGTATTTTTTTTTAGAGGCAATAAGAAGACACTAATAAGTTTAGCCTTTGCAAACAGAGTGCAAACCTGCACTCTACTTTCTCACTCATTCTCCTTACTTGGCTCATTAGTAATTTTCAGCATGTCTGTCCTACTCGCTACCAGAGATACCTTTTGTTTACAGTTTAACCGACACTAGTACAACTTCAATACTGCAAAAAAGGATGCCTAATCGTTAATTAAAACATTTTTAAACGTCACAGATATTTTATATGACTGAGCGCTCTGCTGATTTTACAAATCTACTGCATAAAACACCGGTCATAATCCTCTATATAACAAATATCGACTTTTTTTACAAACCTTCTGCAAAAACACTAATCAGAGATCCTCTATATCAGGGGCTCTTAACCTTTTTGCCCTTGGGGGCTAATTTTTCCACTATAGAGACGCCTGGTAGCCACTCAAATAATAACACTGAGTAAGTTATCTTACTCTTAATTTTAGTCTTTTAATTTGATTCAATAATTATATCTGACTTACTTACAGTTTAACAGGATAAATAAACTTTGTCAAACGATATGATCCATGAAGGGAGTCATAATAACTGATAAAAAAGTGCTAAAATAAACAAAGAAAATGAATATTTAATACGCTTCTTCTAAACATTTAAGTGCAAATAAAAATACAAAATCACCATTTTAGTCATCATTTTTGCGCTTAAGGAACTTCTCTGATACTTTAGCTCCAGACTTTTTCTGTGTACTTGTTATTGTCATTACTGCCACACGTGATGGAAAAGCATATTACAACTGAGTACCGCTGCAACCTGTAGGGACCACAGCTGAGAAACAGATATTTTTGCGGCCCTCTAGTGGGAGCTTGTGACCTAACAATTGGCCCGGCCATATGATTGATCTATATGACATTGTTTCTAGAACCAACTGCAAACACACCAACGATCGTATATATGACGGAACAACTCTACTATTTTTCCAGTGTTCCTCCATTGCTGACAACATTGGCATTTATTTAATAGTTCTGGAACAAAACATTATGTTTAATGTTAAATTCCCCCCACTCCAAAAAAAATAGACACATTAGTGATTTTAGGCTTTGTTTTGCTTGTTTCAGCACATTTTGGAACACTTACTTTTAAATTCAGAATGTAGCCGGCCTGCATCAGCCTGCTATGGTCATGTACAGAAGACTGCAGGCAATTTCATATTGTGTAGTGTGTGTTTCTGTAGGTGAGGGACCAGACAAAGAGCGGCTCAAATACTTTTATGAAGAGACAAAAGCAAGGATTAAGGTTTCCCTTGCCCGGACGCGGTCCACCAGGGCCCCCCTCTGGAGCCACGCCTGGAGGCGGGGCTAAGTGGCGAGCGCCTTACCCCATGGGGCCCAGCCGGACACAGAGGCAACGTGGGTCCCCCCTTCAATGGGCTCACCAGCCATAGGAGGGGCCATAGAAGTCGGGAGCTAAGTGAGCTGGGCGGCAGCCAAAGGCAGGGCCCTTGGCAGTCCAATCCTCGGCTGCAGAAGGTAACTCTCGAGATGTAGATCGTCACTTTGTTGGAGGGAAGGAGCCTGACCTGGTCTCACTTCAACGCACAACAAGGACTCTGGAACTTCTCAAGGGGGGCTGGACTCTCTTCGACTCTGGCGTTGCAAGCAGCGTAAGGCAACGGGCGGAGGTCGCTATACTTGCTGCCTCGCGGCTCAGAGCCTGTACGTTGGAGTTGAACCTGATAAACAAGAGGGTAGTTTCTCTCCGCGTCCCGACGGAGGGGACGGTCCTGACTGTTGTTTGTGCTTTCGCACCAAACAGCAGTTCAGAGTACCCGCCCTTTTTGGAATCCCTAGACGGAGTACGTGAGAGTGCTCCCTCAGGTGATTACCCTGTTCTACTGGGGGACTTCAATGCTCTTGGTGGTACGAGTGGATCGTGAAATCGACAAGCGGATCAACCAATGCAGACGCTGCATTGGTCCGTTGTGGTGAAGAGCTGAGCTGGAAGGCAAAGCTCTCAATTCATCAATCAATCTACATCCCTATCCTCACATATGGTCATGAACTTTGGGGTTATGACCAAAAGGACAAGATCACAGGTACAAGTTACCAAAATGAGTTTCCTCCACCAAATGGCGGGTCTCTCCCTTAGAGACAGGGTAAGAAGCTCCGTTATTCGGGAGGAGTTAAGAGTAAAGCCACTGCTTCTTCACATCAAGAGGGGCCAGATGAGGTCTGAGCATCTGGTTAGAATGCCCCTCGAACGCCTTCCTGCACATCCGATCGGTAGGAGACCACAGGGAAGACATAAGACATGGTGGAGATACTATGTCTCCCAACTGGACTGGGAACACCCGGGAAGAGCTGGGCAATGTAGCTGGGGAGAGGGAAGTCTGGGCTTTTCTGCTTAGGCTGCTGCCCCAGGGATCCAACTTTGGATAAGGATAAGTAGATGGATGGATGGATGAATTGTGTTTCTGTAGCATATTTGTCCAGGATCACAATATTTTTGCACATAATTTGAACGAATGATCAAATATGTCTGCAAATTCATTGTTGCATGTTGTAGTAATACAACTAAAGAAGGGATCAGCATGCATACATTTGCAAATTATAGGAATAGGAGGAACGTATGGACCGCTCCTGTCAAACTGTGAGAGACCAAGCGATACGAATGTGATTTGCAGGGATTATTTTAATAATTCTGACTATGAAGAAGAAGGGTTTTCATTGGAGTTTGGTTTAGAAAAAAATAAAGACTCAGTCCAAATGCAATCTTGAAAATCAGGAGCACCCTCGTGGTCAGAAAGACTGAATATGAACCTGTGAAAACACGAACAAAGAAGAGCAGACCCGTTGCTCAAAAACAAGAAAAAAAGAAAATAAACCCCCTGTTTTCAATTTTGTGTCTTTTTCTATTGTTTTTTTGGGAGAAAATACTAATAGAGCAAGAAGAAACCGAGGCTATGGTGTCTATGGAAGAGGAGATGAGCAGTAATGTACACCATCACATAAGTTTTGACGTAATCATGGACCAGGGCGACAAAAACATGCAATTAACTGAACAAAAAAAAATTTTTTTTGCCTTTATCCACATTGTTTATGCGAGAAAATGAGCTCCAGTTCTGAAGATGACGTCACACCAAGAGAGGGCCGGCATATCAAGTCTGGCAATAGAAAGGGGGCGTGTGGAGAGACGGAGCCGATGAGCCGACAGCAGGCTCGGACTAACGGTGGTCCTGTCCAAGATGGCGGCCAGGAGGCGGAGCATGCAGCGGAGCAGAGAGGCGGTGCACGCCTGTAGCGACACTGCAGCCATCAGAGTCAGGTGTGTAGTTCACACACCTGCTCTCAATCCCTACATCTTCTTCTGCAGCATAAAAGGGGAGAAGGAGGAACAATCGGGGCAGAAGTATGAGAGGAACCACCTGAGAAAAAAGACCACAAACGCGACGAGAGAGACCCAGAGCGAGATGAGCCCCCGCGGACGACGCAGCCACCGAAAGGTGCGCCGCGACGAGCAGGAAGAAACGGCGCGCTACAATTTGGCGCGACCAACTAGCAAGGAACTATATTTATTGAGACAATGAACCAGAATCAAACCTGCTGCGATGCGTCCTATATCGATTGTCACTGTAACCCACACGGCTGGAGAACTGTTACAGGGCGTTCTAAGTATGGATAATTATAAGCCCATTTCTTAAAAACTAATTAATATTATAGGAAATGACTGTCAGATTCAAATTCAGGAGCAAAGAAAATATGAATACAGAACTTGATAATTAAATTTTACTTATCTGCAGAAAAAACTGAGAAATCCCCTATGACAAACGTGCTTTGGTGTTTTTAGGAATCTACTGGGAGAATGTTGACCGCCAATTAAATAGCCAAGCAGACACCAAATCTATTTTTGCTTTGAACCTGTATGCTGAAGTCAAGCGTGGTAGCTTACTCTCAAAGCTGCTGCATATTAATCAACTGCAATCATCCGTCATTGCATTATTCCATGTGATGCAACTATCACATTTTCAAAACTCTTTCCCCTCATTTGCATCCAAAAAAACCTGTATTTTATTCATCCCGACTCCTGTTTAATTGATTATTTCTACCCTGCTCTTCCTTCCTGCACCTTGTCATCGGGGTTGAGTGAGTGCTTGCATTCAGCGGCCGGTGGGGCTACACGCGTTTTTAAGCCTATCTGGTTTGTCTGAGTGTAGTCGTATTGATCCTGGGCCCAGACATTAGATGTGTACGTCATGTCAAGGGTTGGCTGACCCCTTGCAGTCTCCCTCCAAGTGATAGCTTTGATAAGCCCCATCCCTCTCTTTGTTCTATCTACAGCTCCGCTCTGACCTTCAGCCCCGCTCTGTGTTTGAGCATGACCTTTCTTTCATGTGTAACACACACCACGTGCCACCCCACCAACGGAACATTCAGACTTACACACACACACACACACACACGGTTAGTCAACACCCCCAAGCATCAACTCCCTTGGAACCTTATTAAAACCACCTTCAGTGGAAAAAGCATGGAAGTTGTCAAAGTCTCAATAACTTGCATAAATAATGTTTCTCTCTCTGCTCTCAAGCCTAAAAGTCCACTTGCCACTGATGGACTTATTTACTCCACAACACGACAAAGATCCTCCACAGCGTGCACTTTGTTTGATGTTTGCCAATCATGCAAGATCCCTTACAGGCTGCCCTGCCTGCTACCAAATAGTCGTCATTAATTAAAAAAGAAAAGGCAGCGTTATTACAATTCCCTTTGCTTGGCCCTTGATGTAATAGAAGGGGTGTGTGCTGTTTTGTGCTTCTTCCCAAGTTTGCTTTCATCATCGACTGTCGCTCCCCACGGCTTTGCCTTACTGCCATCACTTCTTTTCCCTTCTTTTTGTCTTTTCATCCAATGAGAGGAAGTTTTGGGTGGAAAAGTTGCAGGTTTTTTTATTTTTTTTGTAAAGCAGCTGTTGCCCTCCAAGCCAGCAGGCTAGCAGTTGTTAGCATGTTTTCTTTGTTTATTGCTGGAAAATTTAACTTGTTTTCATGCTTAATGCAGTCAACTGTTTGTTGTACAGTTTTGTTTTGTTGACATGAAATAAGCAGGAAGCCAACAATGACATGAAACCAGCTGAAAGACTTGGAGGGACCAGTAATTTGCAAAATATTCTTAAAATCAGCAGACTAAACCCCCACAGGTGTCAACCTCCACGCCCGGGTGCCAAATCTGGCCCACCACATCGTTTAATGTGGTCCGCCACATTATTTTATATTGCAAGCCACATCATTTTTGTGGCCTGCAATAGGCTGGACATAAAAAAAAGCACTTTGAAAGATAGATAGATAGATAGATAGATAGATAGATAGATAGATAGATAGATATATAGATAGATAGATAGATAGATAGATAGATAGATAGATAGATAGATAGATAGATAGATAGATAGATAGATAGATAGATAGATAGATAGATAAATAGTATTTTATTGATACCTTCAGGAGAGTTCCTTCAGGAAAATACAATTTTGTGGCTAAATGTATTTGTTATTTCAACTTAGAGAGAAAAATAATATTGCACATTCAATTGCATATGTTCTACACTTTAGTTAAGTTTTTTTTTGGTTATAAGAAATAAACACATACGCTTTTATATCATTTGACAAGGTAGTAAACTGTAAGTAGGTCAGATATGTCCCATTCGGGGCTGCGGGGATGCTGGAGCCTATCTCAGCTATATTCAGGCGGAAGGCGGAGTACACCCTGGACAAGTCGCTAATTCAATGTTAATATTGGAGTGGTCCCCGGGCCCCTCTGTAGAGGAAAAGTTGGGTCCCGAGGTCAAAAAGGTTAAGACCCCCTGCTATGTACAATGACCCTGCAGGGCACTGCAGATGGAAATTAGCCTTTGGCTACAATTTGGCGCATTAACATTTATTATGTCCATTAATGTGTATTGTCTCACTCTGTAAAAAAAAATGATGTAAAAAAAAAACCCCGTCATCTACTGGCAGCTACGGCTGCCATACGAAAACCATGAAACTAAAGTAAAACATTGTAAACCAAATAATAATCAAAAACATTATATTTACAGAAATTTTAATGAAACGTTTTGCAGAAAAATATCGTAATTTTACAGATTTTTATTGAATTATTAAGATCAACCACCTTTGATAAAGTGACGATGGAAACAGTTCTGCAGAAAAATCCCTTTATTCTACAGAGTTTTTCACCACCCCACATCACCGCCCCCCTCCGTGTGTCGGTTGAGGTGGGCGGGGTTTGGTGGTTGCGGGGGTGTAGCCCGGAGAGTAGGGCTGCATGGGATTCTGGGCATTTGTTATTTTGTGTTTATGTTATGTTACGGTGAAGATGTTCTTCCGAAATGTGTTTGTCTTTCTTGTTTGATGTGGGTTCACAGTGTGGCGCATATTTGTAACAGTGTTAAATTTGTTTGTACGGCCACCGTCAGTGTGACTTGTATGGCTGTTGGCTGTTGATCTTTATTCATTTTGGGAGTGAGCGGAGTTGTCAGAACGCTGGTTTGTAATCTATTAATAAAGTTTGATCTGACTGTTTTGTTGACATTCTCTTTATCGCAGCTCCATCTAAAGGATGCATAACGTAACCCCAGCCTCTACTGTAGCGTCTATTCTATGCACCGTACAATGCGGTGCGGATCATATATGAACAAAGTTTTAAAATAGGCCATTCATTGAAGGTGCGCCTTATAATCCGGTGTGCCTTATAGTGCGGAAAATACGATAACTCCTTAAAAACAGCAGAGCATCGTCTTGTATAAAAGATCCTTGAGTTTTTGCAGTTGTTTTTTAAATTAGCAGAGCATCCTGTCATTTTAAATTTTAATGATAATCAAAATTATTATATTAATATTTATTATTATTTCTAATACATTAAATTAAATTGATTTAAATGAATACATACATTTTATATATATATATATATATGCATGTATGTACAGTATATACATAGTACTTTATTGATTCCTTCATATATATATATATATATATACATATATATATATATATATTTATAATCCAAATTAGTATATTAATATTTATTATTATTAATAATAAAACATTAAATTCATGTCTAATTATTATGTTTTATTTTTGTAATATAAATGAGGTTCTTTTTTATGAATGTATGGGAACCACTGGCTAGAGTTTGCAATGATCCGTGTAATTAAATCAGAAGTAAACCTTTGACGGTAATATAAGTTGTGTGTGTGTGTGTGTGTGTGTGTGTGTGTGTGTGTGTGTGTGTGTGTGTCTGTGTGTGTGTGCGTGCGTGCGTGCGTGTGTGCGTGCGTGTGCGTGTGCGTGTGCGTGTGTGTAGGGGGAAGGAGAAGAGATGGCGTGATGAATTGCACACCCTTCGCCTACCTCATCCTTGACTTTGAAAAATACTGTCTTGGCATTTTAGGTCCTCTTCTGACAACTATTAGGCACAATGAAATAGATGGACTGTGGCCTTATTTTTCTCCCTTCCACCATAACTTATTTTTCTGCTTTCTTAACCTGATTACAAAAAATACTATGAATCCAAGGCTTGATTAAAATATGTGTCAGTTTAGCTCGCTTCCTTTTTTTTCACTCGCTGAATATTTTCATGGACGTTTGCTATTGATCGCTGGATGCGGTGGAGGTCGAGCCGGCTAATTCCCTTTTTCATTACTGCAAAGCCCCCCGAATTCTCTTAGTAGATCTGCCTCTTAGGGCCGTCCAATCCCCTGCCTCTTTCAATGACATGAATATAAGCCCGCGCTGATAGGGCCTGGTGTAAATGTATTAGCCCCCAAGCTCGCGCTGCTAGCCTAGCCAGCCATAATTATGTTAGGAACCAATGAGACAGCTGGGAAATCAATATGCTAAGACAGATTGGGTGGAGATGTGTGGCCGGTGGAGTGGGAATAGAGGCCTGGCAGCTCCCTGCGGTGTGAGGGGGCTCCGGTCGACGATTAAGCCATAGACTTAGCATTTACTGCAAGAATTCACTGCCCGAATCTTGTTAGCGTTTAAGGAAAGATTCCTGTGAGTGGAGATGGAAGCTTCACTCTGAGGGGGTCATGTTTAGTTTTCAAGGTATGTTTCATCAACATTTATTGAGGCGTGGTACTTTTGTATTGAAACAGGTTAAAAAAGTAGCTGTATTTATATATGTATATATATATATATATATATATATATATATATATATATATATATATATATATATATATATATATATATATATATATATATATATATATATACATATATATTAGGGGTGGGCAAAAAAAAATGCGTTCATTACGAGTTAACTTATCAATCTATTAACGCCGACAATTATTTTATCGCACATTTGCGTATGTTGTTTACATGCTTTTATTTTGTTAACGCCTTTTCTTAACAAGATGGCGTCGCCCGGATGAGCTTCGGCGTCGAGGGGCTGTTGGTAAAGATGGAATGTTTGGCAAAAATACCGGACAATTCTGCAAATTTCATGGCTGGCTTACAGCCAGACAATTCTGAATGTGGATGGATCGGGCCGTTTTGGACTGAATGACGCGCGCTTGCTAGACCGGCTAGCTAGCATGGGAATACTTTGCCGGCTACATCCAGCGGCCTGTGAAGCAGCGGAGTATATGTGTTGTCTGTCTATTTATGAATAATGCAGACGAGGAGTGAGTTCTTAACGTTTACTTTCAGAGCGTGCATATCACAACATACAAGATGCTGTCATGGCGACACAACCTATACCGGGCTACCGCGCATGCTCGTCACTCCTGTTGCATGCTGGGTAGGGTAGTTCTTTTTCTTCCCTGGCTCATAACATCACAATATAGTACCATGTATATGCGTTCAGTTTATCAAAGCACCAAGCAAACAATTGGGAAATTCCCATCATATCAATTCCTAGATATGGTCATAATTATTTTAAGTGCACTACGCAGAATAAACACAACATTATTCATATTGCTACAACCGATAATTTGATCAAAACTTCCCTAAAACAGCCCACTACCTATAATATAGGTTTTTTAAACATAAGATCCCCGATAAAAAAAATCTTTCTGCTGTTACCTCAGAAATTGCCTTTTCAGATGTTATGATTGTGGCTCAGAGATTTGTATGTAGATTATATTTATTTTCCATAACAAACAAGTTAACTTAAAAACCCTGGCAGTGGCAATAAGCTTAAATGTTTGTATTTACATTTTTTGAGTTGATTTTCATAAAATATGCTATTTAACTGCTACTGTTTAAAAATGACTGATTTAAATTGTGTTTGCACAACAAATGTTTTGGCGCTTTTGTTCGTGTGGGAGAATATTCCAATAAAGGTGCACTACACACTACTTTTGAATTCATTATTGGGCTTTGCGTATACAATGCAGTTAATCGCGATTAATTGGAGAAATAGTGCGATTAACTTCAATTAAAATTTTTAATCGTTGCCCAGTCCTAATATATATATATATATATATATATATATATATATATATATATATATATATATATTTCTATATGATATATATATATATACACACACATACATACATATGTATGTATGTATTTATGTATGTATGTATATATATGTGTAAATATATATATGTGTATATATATATTTGTGTATATATAGATGTGTTTATATATGCATATATGTATATATTTATATGTATATAAACACATACGTATGTATGTATGTTTGTATGTGTGTATATATATATATATATATATATATATATATATATATATATATATATATATATATATATATATATATATATATATATATACATATATATATGTGTGTGTGTGTGTGTGTGTGTGAACGCCCTCCGCGCTGCTGCAAGTAGAGATGCCCAGGACTTGGTAGTAAGACTCTTTGGCTACTGAGGTTCTGGCGCCGCTCACGTCTGCCTCCTCGTTGGTCACGGGTGTGACCGTTCCGTGGGCAACCGACTCATCCCTTGTGGCTTCGAGTACCTTTGACCAGGCGACCCAGCGCCAAGGCCTGCCTCCGCCCTCCGTGACTATGGACTTTTTCGTTTTTTTGTTTTTCTATGGGATGTCTGGAATCCGTCCCTTAAGGGGGCAGGGGATACTGTAATTATCCGTTACCCGGATGTTTAGTTTGAGAGTCCCTTATTTGTTAATTTCTGTTTCAGCACCCCTGTTTTTGTGCTCCTAGTTGCCATGGCTGCTGATTATTGTCACTTGCCTCTGAATAGTGGTCGGGACGCTCACCTGTTCTGGGTCAATAATCAGAGAGCTATTTATTCCTGCCTCACGTCGTACTCTGGCTGGCCATTTTGTTTGCGACACGCAACAAGTTATGTTGGTAATTCTTGCTTTTTTGTTCCTTTTTTGGCAAGTTCTGTGCTAAGCTTTTTTATAGCATCTCATGCCATCGGCACATTTCTATTTTTGTATTCTTGCCTTGTTATGGTAATAAATCATCTTTTTCACCTGCACGCTGCTTCCGAACGTCCATCTGCATTTTGGGGAAACGTCCAGGGCATAACTATGCGACCCCGGCGCAACATTTAGTACCTTATTGACATTTTTTTTTCATTTGAAATGATTAAATATAATACTCTCTATTGCAATTAATATTTCTATCTTGTGCTCACGTCTTTGTACACTGTATGTCTGAAGTTAGTCTGGTTGACAAACAAGTGGTCTTTTTTATCTTAATTGTATTTTTTGTAATGTAATTGCAATATTTTTTTATTTCATATTTTTAATAGGAGGGCTTTATCATCTGTCTAGTTGTCTTGCTAACCCTGACATATTGACGGACATGTTTATTAAAATGCACTGTCCCTGTATCAAATAAACATTTAAAAATTAACTCTATTTCAGATCTTTCCTAAGCAATGCCGGCAAACTACTCAATGGGAAGGTCAATCGTTTCCAACAGGAGACTTTAACAAGGGTTTTCAAGCGCTGGCCTCTCCTTGGCCAAAGGCTAGATGCCTGTCTATATCAAGAGGCAGTTACACTTACAGTCCCCTCACTTAATGTCTAAAATCAGAATCAGAATCAGAAAAGTTTTTATTGCTATTGTTTGAGAATGGTTTTACAAACTATGTGGGACCTTGATACGAAAAATCCGATTATGAGATAAATCAAATTTAATTGTATTATTTAATGATATCGGCAACATTATCCAGAAATTGTTGTACTTAAAGCTTGGGTTTTCTCCACCAAGCTTTGTGAGGTTTCGGCGTTCAGCCAAAGAGAAACTAAAGAAGAAGTAGAGGGGTGTGCAGATTTTTGGAAGGAGTGTTTCATCTGCTCTTAGCCCCAATCAGCAGCATCCAAGGCACCCTGCACTAACAATGGGCGCCATCAGGCCAGGCAGTGGAGTCACAGGCATAAGTGGACCCAATAAGTGTGCAATTTCTGCCCATATGACCATCCTGACACAATTGCTCTAATTTTCCTCCTTTGAAATGACTGATAAAAGACTTCAGTAATTGCCACGCTGCAGAATTTCCTCCATGATCTCCACAAGCGAGGGAGGGGCGATATTGCCAAAGCCCAAGTGTGTGTTTGTGTGTACATGAGCGAGAAGTCACACAGCTCCAGGGCCTCACGATGGAGACTGGAGTGTCAGTTTGTGAAAAATGCCAAATTAATACTTGTCATTTCCTCTCTCCCTTCCTCACCGTCCTCTGCTTCCGCTGAGGGTTTTATTAAGTGGAGGTAATTTGTCCTGACAATGTATTGGAGACCGCTAAATCAGATGACTTCTTGCCAAATATATTCATAACATGTGGTTTGCAGGACTCGCCATGGAGCATACTGTACAGTGAGCAAAGGTGCAACTTGTGTTTCCACCCTACCCATCACATGTATCAATGGTATTTATGGAAAGTGCTATTAAAAGTTTAACAATATCATCATATTTTTTAACTTGTTCTTTTTTCTATTTTATTACATAAAAATGTTTGATCAAAACAAAGTCAATTGTACACAATACTAAAGATGTCCAATAATGGCTTTTTTGCCGATATCCGATATTCCGATATTGTCCAACTCTCATTAACTGATTCCGATATCAACCGATACCGGTATATATAGTTGTGGATTCTGTCAAAAAGTGGTTGTGACGAACCCCAAGATGCAGAGATGACAGGCTTAGAAAATGAAAACATGGTTTTAATGTTAAAAAAAAAAAAGGCAAGGAAAACACAAACCAGAAACCAGGAAACAGCAATCAGGGACAAGAGTCGGGATCCAGGGATTATCTTTAAACTTCCAAAAAAAAAAGTCCACAGCATACAGCAAACAATACTCCAGCCCTCACTGGAGGGTAAGGCAGTTTTAAATATTGCCTCTGATTAGTGCTCAGGCAGCAGGTGAGCGGGTGAACACTGATCAGAAGTAGGTGGAAATAATAAGTAACCATGGTAACTAAAACAAACAAGGGTGCACAAAAAACAGGAACCGAAGGAGTCTTGGATTGAAAATAAAAAACACAATCCAGACCACAGATCATGACACAATGAACACATTATTATGCCTAATTTTGTTGTGATGCCCCGCTGGATGCATTAAACAATGTCACAAGGTTTTCCAAAATAAATAAAAAAAAAATGCCAACATGGCACTGCCATTTTTATTATTGAAGTCACAAAGTGTATAATTTTTTTTTAACATGCCTCAAAACAGCAGCGTGGACTTTGGGACAAGCTCTCCCTGAGAGAGCATGGGTAGGTTGAGATGGGCGGAGTTGGGTTTGAGGTGGGAGTGGGTGGTTACCGGGGAGTGTATATTGTAATGTCCCGGAATAGTTAGTGCTGCAAGGGGTTCTGGGTATTTGTTCTGTTGTGTTTATGTTGTGTTACGGTGCGGATGTTCTCCCGAAATGTGTTTGCCATTCTTGTTTGGTGGTGGTTCACAGTGTGGCGCATATTTGTAAAAGCGTTAAAGTAGATCTCGATTGCGGCAGGCGTCGCTCCCAGAACGCCCCGCATCTCCGTTCCGTCGCATTCTCGGCCTCCTTGCCGCCATCTTGAGCAGGGCTATAGCTTGCCCTGCCCAGCCGTCGGCCCGTCGGCTCCGCCTCTCCACAATGGATATTAACCATGAAATGTTGTGACTGAATTACAGAAATGCTCATCATAAGACATATTTTACGGACAGAAGGTTATCGGACTGTACAATTTATCCCATGCTTACATCTCATTGTGCAACATGTGAATGCTTTAGGGGATCCAAAACAGGACCACCACCCAGACATACAATATTAGTACATGGAAACAAGATTGTCTTGGTATTTTCATTGAAACTGGGCCAGATCACTAATATTAGAAAACAATCTAAGTTCATTGTAATAATAATAAGACATTTAACTTATGATGTCAGGTTTGGGACGGATGTCCTGTTCGGAAGATCACATGGTGCCCGTCTGATGTTGCTCACATGTGCTCCACTGAATGCTCTCGGAGTTTTTGCGTTTGCTCAGACACATGGACAATTGGAGGGAAAATTGATTTTGATATAACGATAGTATTAAAATCTCTATGGGGTGGCTTAGCTCGGTTGGTAGAGTGGCCGTGCCAGCAACTTGAGGGTTGCAGGTTCGATTCCCGCTTCCACCATCCTAGTCACTGCCGTTGTGTCCTTGGGCAAGACACTTAACCCACCTGCTCACAGTGCCACCCACACTGGTTTAAGTGTAACTTAGATATTGGGTTTCACTATGCAAAAGCGCTTTGAGTCAATAGAGAAAAGCGCTATATAAATATAATTCACTTCACTATTCTCGGACACATTTATATCCTTTATATAAATATAAATATATGGTTCCCAGTTTGTGAATGTGAGTGTGAATGTTGTCTGATTATCTGTGTTGGCCCTGCGATGAGGTAGCGACTTGTCCAGGGTGTACACCGCCTTCCGCCCGACTGCAGCTCGGATGGACTCCAGCACCCCCCGCGACCAAGCGGTAGAAAAAGGATGGATGGATGTGTTCAGCAGTACGAATCCATATAATTCATTAGCCATGTGGTTGGAAGTAAAGTTTCTCCCTGACACACAATTCTTGAATATGTGTATCCGTGTTGCTGTGTGATGCCTCACCCTGATAGGAAGGTCTCCAACCAGTGTCACTCTTCACTATGAACCTGTCCTCTGCAATCAAGCCTATTTTATCTGATCCCTCTCTTTCTTTATGTGTGCGCGCACGTGTGTGTGTGTTTGCCAGCCATTTTATTGGAACACCTTGTATTCCGAGCTGTGTGATTGGACTTTAGTTACAGGGCAAGATAGAGCGAGTGGTAAATGGATGAGAGAATAGTCGTAGGACTCCACTAACTAACCTGCTCCCGATTCTTTAAAACCGTGTGAATGGCAGCGCAGGCGTGTCTTGTGTGTGTGTGTGTGTGTGATACACTCTGACAGAGTCCTGAGGTGCTGATTCCAATCGAGGTATCTACCAGTGCTTGGGTAATGCCGGCTAATAGCTTAATCAATACTTATTATGGTGCTATTGGTTGACTAAAGTGGGAACAGAACCTTGCTGTGCACCGTGCCTCAATGGGAAAAAGATAAAGAAGGTTCTCTGCTGATCCAGATGGACAGCGTAACCTCTCTCCCGGGATTTCCTTATTCAGGAATCCAATTTTGCCAATGTGATTGATGCCTATTGGATAGAGTGGAATAGACTTAACTCCTCTTGCTCCATTAAAGCATGTATGGCCTTGATTGTCCAACGTTTTCATCCGAACTGTTCGCGATTAGTAGCAGCAAAGATGCGTGCGATCATTGATGAACTTAAAGGGTGGAGCATGAGGCGGCGAGGGTTGAGGCGATTAGTCGAATATGTCGCAGAAAAAAAATCTTACGATCGCTTTATTAAAAAGTTCAGTCAAACAGGATGTATTTAATAGAACATTTGTGTGTGTTCTACATTTAAAACACTTAATTGTAGTCTACATCAGGGTTTTTGGATTTTGATCATACTGTATTTAATAATTATATCCAACCCACGGACAGTTTACAACTTAGTCAACAATATGAAACCATATGTTATTGGCAAATATTGTTCATTAACTGTCAATAAAAATAAAATGCAAATACAAATACAGCTTCACCACTTTAGTCATAATGTTTGGGCTTAAGGAACTTCTCAATGACTTTAGCTCCAGACATCTTCTTTTAGTTTGGTATTGAAATTACTCCCACAAGTCTCAGAATAATGTATTACAACTAATGCTTCCAAACGATTATTTATTTTAATCGCGATTAATCACACATTTGAATTTTGATTAATCTCGATTAATCGCAGTGAGATTTTACTTGCAGAATTTAAGTTAACTTTTGAAAGACACTATTTTGACACAAATTAAGTTTTATTCTCAACGTGTCGTATACAAACATTTTAAAATGTTTTGCCTGCAAGTCATAACAATGCCTAAATTATGATTAATGTGGTAATTATTTTCAACAATCGCATACAGTAACGCCTTGAAGTTAACGGCCCTAATTGCAAATGAGTACCGCTGGGGTCTAGACACACCACAGTTTGGAAACCGATATCTTACAGTGGTCTATCGCTCGGCCCTATTTTTAAGAAAAACTGGTCTACATAACATGTACAAACCCCGTTTCCATATGAGTTGGGAAATTATGTTAGATGTAAATATATACGGAATACAATGATTTGCAAATCCTTTTCAAGCCATATTCAATTGAATGAACTACAGAGACAAGATATTTGATGTTCAAACTCATAAACTTTTTTTTTTTTTTTCCAAATAATCATTAATTTTAGAATTTCATGGCTGCAACTTGTGCCAAAGTAGTTGGGAAAGGGCATGTTCACCACTGTGTTACATCACCTTTTCTTTTAGAAACACTCAATAAACGTTTGGGAACTGAGGAAACTAATTGTGTCAACGAGCCCAGGGTCTCCGCTGTCTTATTTTATGCTTCATAATGCGCCACACATTTTCGATGGGAGACAGGTCTGGACTGCTGGCAGGCCAGGAAAGTACCCGCACCCTTTTTTTACAAAGCCACGCTGTTGTAACACGTGTTGAATTTGGTTTGGCTTTGTCTTGCTGAAATAAGCAGGGGCGTCCATGAAAAAGACGGCGCTGAGATGGCAGCATATGTTGTTCCAAAACCTGTATGTACCTTTCAGCATTAATGGTGCCTTCACAGATGTGTAAGTTACCCATGCCTTGGGCACTAATCCACCCCCATACCATCACAAATGCTGGATTTTGAACTTTGCGTCGATAACAGTCTGGATGGTTCGCTTCTCCTTTAGTCCAGATGACACAATGTCGAATATTTCCAAAAACAATTTGAAATGTGGACTCGTCAGACCACAGGACACTTTTCCATTTTGCATCAGTCCATCTTAAATGATCTCGGGCCCAGAGAAGCCGGTGACGTTTCTGGATGTTGTTGATAAATGGCTTTCGCTTTGCATAGTAGAGCTTTAACTTGCAGTTACAGATGTAGCGACAAACTGTATTTAGTGACAGTGGTTTTCTGAAGTGTTCCTGAGCCCATGTGGTGAAATCCTTTAGAGATTGATGTCAGTATTTGATCGAAGGTCACGGTCATTCAATGTTGGTTTCCGGCCATGACGCTTACGTGGAGTGATTTCTCTAGATTCTCTGAACCTTTTGATGATATTATGGACAGAAGATGTTGAAATCCCTAAATTTCTTGCAATTGCACTTTGGGAAACGTTGTTCTTAAACTGTTTAACTATTTGCTCACGCAGTTGTGGACAAAGGGGTGTACCTCGCCCCATCCTTTCTTGTGAAAAACTGAGCATTTTTGAGAAGCTGTTTTTATATCCAATCATGGCACCCGGCTGTTCCCAATTAGCCTGCACACCTGTGGGATGTTCCAAATAAGTGTTTGATGAACGTTCCTCAACTTTATCAGTATTTATTGCCACCTTTCCCAACTTCTTTGTCACGTGTTGCTGGCATCAAATTCTAAAGTTAATGATTTTTTGGGAAAAAAAACATGTTTATCAGTTTGAACATCAAATATGTTGTCTTTGTAGCATATTCAACTGAATACGGGTTGAAAATGATTTGCAAATCATTATATTCTGTTTATATTTACATCTAACACAATTTCCCAACTCATATGGAAACAGGGTTTGTAATAGTGGTGCTCTTTTAATTTAGTTTCTGTCTTTTTTTATTCGTTGACTAAAATGTCAGTTAAATATATCACTGACTTAATCGACGTGCATTTATTTTAGTTAGTTATCGCCTCATTTTAGTCAGGGAAAAATAGGTTGTTGACCAGTGACGTGCGGTGAGGTTCATGGCTGGTGAGGCACTGACTTCATCACAGTCAGATTTATAAACATATGAACCCTATAGAGCAGGGGTAGGGAACCTATGGCTCCAGAGCCAGATGTGGCTCTTTTGATGACTGCATCTGGCTCTCAAATACATCTGAGCTGACATTAGTTAACACGAATAGTAATTAATAATTCCGCCAGTAATCGGTGTTAAAAATAACGTTTAACATATAAAACATTTTTATGCATTTTAATCCATCCATCCGTTTTCGACCTCACCTGTTCAATAAGTCACATCAATGGTAAGAAGTCCATCCATCTATTCTCTACCGCTTGTCCCTTTTGGGGTAGCGGGGGTTGCTGTAGTCTATCTCAGCTGCATTTGGGCAGAAGGCGGTGTGTACACCCTGGACAGGTCGCCACCTCATCACAGGGCCAACACAGATAGAGAGACAACATTCACACTCACATTCACACACTAGGGCCAATTTAGTGTTGCCAAAGAAGTATTTTATTTATTATTGGTTAGCTTCAGAATAAAAATGATATAAAATATAAGAGTTATACTCTAAAAATGTAGGTCTTACTTAAAAAAATGCATGCATTTAGTTGTATTCAGTGTTAAAACATATGATACTGTTCTCACGGTAATACACTTTAAAAAATTTGGCTTTCATGGCTCTCTCAGCCAAAAAGGTTCCCAACCCCTGCTCTAGAGTGTCTTATTCACCATTTGATTGGCAGCAGTTAACGGGTTATGTTTAAAAGCTCACACCAGCATTCTTCCCTGCTAGGCTCTCAGCATCAAGGGTTGGAATTGGGGGTTAAATCACCAAAAATGATTACCGGCCGCTACTGCTCACTGCTCCCCTCACCTCCCAGGGGGTGAACAAGGGGATGGGTCAAATGCAGAGGACACATTTCACCACACCTAGTGTGTGTGTGACAATCATTGGTACTTTAACTTAATGTAGCAGGTACTTTAGCTAGTATAGTAGAAGTTCTCAATATTTGGGCTAATCAGAAGTCTACATTACGACTGGGAGAGAGTAGGACTGACACAATACTTTAAATGATACTGGTGTTATTTAAACATGTACAGTGCAACAACTAGTGGACAGACATTAATAGGAATGGCCATTTAAAACAAAAGAAAAAAACTGAAAGGATTCTCAACAAACAATGTTGATTTAGTTCAGGTAATTCATAAAAAGTAATATCAAAAGTTCTTCAAGTTTATAGGAGCCCTATGAGACTTATCACAGTCCATATGTGCATTTGCTGTTCATACAGCCACACGGGTTGGCGTTGTGGATATGGCAGTTTGTAATGAAAGTTCAGTTTATGGGCATGTACTGTAGCATACAAAATGCAGATTGCCTTAAAACGCCACAATACTCAGTCACCATATTTAAGTACCCAAAATAAAGACTCGACATAAATATAAATTCAATCGGATCAGAAACATTGGAGGGAACAGGATTAAAACCCGATGCTAACCGCCCATAGAAAATACTCTATTGTGCTAAAATAGTTTCAATGTGCATAGTTGATATATTTAAGTATTTGAGTTTAATGCAAGAAACAAACCCTCTAAGGAAAATGTATTCCATTCGGAGCAACAGCCAAAGTTACAGCCAAAAAAAAGCCATAAATTACCTGAAAGGACAAAAAAGTCCCCATTATACGCTGAGCCATAGGTGTCAAACTAAAGGCCCAGGGTCCAAATGTGGCCTGCTACTTCATTTTATATGGCCCTCGAAAGCCTGAAAATAATATGTAACAATGAAATACTGTAACTTTTCTTACTAAACATATTCTTTCTTTTTATTTTGGGAGAAAAAAAAATGTACTCCATGTAATCAAAAATTATGTTAACTTAAATATTGTCTAATTATGCAAACATATGTCATAAATCATTCAAACCATTTTTTTAATGGAAATAAAAACCACTAATAATGATTTCAAAGCAAGTAATCCATCAAATTGTGCAATGTAAAAGTATCAACAGATGTCATGATAAAATTGTGACATTGACTGTGGTTTTTGCAGCATTTTTTACTGAATGACAAAAACAGTACTTGTTTTTGCTGTAATAAACTGTGGTGCCTTTTTGGCAGTTACAGTAATACAACAAAAAATCTAGCTGTTGATTTGTGGTAAAAAAAAAACAAAAAAAAATTGTCAGCTCAGGTGCAAAAATTGTCCTATAAAATGGCATTTTTTTTATTTACAGTAGAAAAACAAATTTACATTTTATAGTGAAATTCTGGCAACTGAGCTGCCTTTGTTTCCATTTATAGTAAAATACACAAAATTTTGAGGAGTAATTTTAACCTACCATATTTTTTTACATTTTTAAAAAACAATTGAGTAATAATAGTAGTCACTGCTAAATGCGGTCCTCTGTGGCAAAATATAATTGCGATGTTGCCCTCAGTGAAAACGACTTTGACACGTCTGCTCTAAGGCAATGCTATTCAACCGGCAACCTGTGGTACAAATCTGATGTTTGGTCGATTTCTGCAAACAATTGATGTCTGAAACAAACCGCTACTGAGCTGGTGCACAAACGCAAATATTTCTAATATTTGCCTCGAATAAAATACTGATCAAATGCAACTGCCTTGTGCAAAAATAAGTGTTTATCTTAAATTATGTTTTTTTCATTGTATCTTCTGACCAGCAAGCATGTGCACATTTACAGGTTGAGAAAGTTCACATTGTAACGGACAGAAAGCATGTACCGGTAGATAAATACAGAGCGAGGAAGTTCACATTGAAGCAAACAATGATGGATTACAATTTTTGTATTAATAACCGTTCAAACAAGAATATTTCTTTCAATGAAATCAAAGGCTTCGCTAGCTCCGCTGAGCTACGACGAGTCGTGCCCGACTACCAAGCAGCACGTAAAACTAAATTTGACAGCAAACATGACAAGCAAGTGTAATTCAATAGACCCCACATTTAAGCAATGCTCTTGGTAGCTTTTTTCGAGGGAGCTGCTGAATTGCACAGAACACCGACCTGGGAATGCCGCTGGTATGGTTCAAAACTCAGTTTAAAACTTTGGACACAAACATTTCTGCATCCCATTCCTAAAAACACCAGAGGGCTCCTGTTATATAGAGGAACTTGGACCACTGTAAACACAATGGCAGATCCTTTGTCTTATTATTTTCTACATTTAAAACACTTACTTGTTGTCTACATAAAAAGTAATGGTGGTTTCTTTGGTCAAAATGTTGTGTAGGTTGTGCTTTACCGACCATCTTCAAACCACTATCCAGACCGTCTCTTCAGGATGCGCCATTTTGTGGGCGGTCTCATTTACTTGGCTTCAGTCCGACAGCGTCTACTCCCCGTCAGCCATGTTGCGGTTTTTAGCGGTTCCAAATAGAGTCTACTGAGAGACTTAAAGTAGAACTATACGTTACTTGGTATTAGAAATGGCAACAGCAGAGGATGCATGTGCATTTACGAGCCAGTCTGCCCCACAAGAAGGTGATAGAGAAAAAGGAGCTTATTGACTACAGCCTTAGACAACAATTGCAGACTCGCGTAAAGCATTTTGAGTACATTTCTACCATATATAAATAATCTGTTAATGTCAGCAGTGGAAAAAATATCACAGGCTGTGCAAATTCCAAAAGACTCATTTGTAGGAAGTATTATTATAGAGATTATTGTATAAATATCTGCATCATGCCTTCATGGTTTGATTTCACATTTTCGGATTCATGCAAATTACAAATACACAAAAGTAGGTACCAATCGGTAAGAAAAGTTGGTTTTGCATAATAAGTCCCCTTTAAAGAGGAATTGCACTATTAGTTTTTTAAATACAGTCATTAATAAAGACATGACGAGGGATGTATTTTCCTTTTAATGCATTTTAACTGGTAAATAAACGTAAACAAAAGTTTTGTTAAAGCAGAGTCAAAGGGAGGTCCTCTATTCCGTCCATAAAACCCAATAAAAAACATCCGAAAACCCCCCAAAACACTCAATTTGAAATTTTGACTTGAATATTAAACACGTATTAATATTATTGTTGTTACAAGCGCTAACGCAGACAAACTATTTATAGCGGCCCCGTGATCACAAGCTTGTTTGCCAATGTTGACATCTTCAACTAGTGAGCTGCTTCCTTGCTCGTGTAAGTTTGTTATAGATCATAAATCATGCCTCTCACCTTGATAGTAGAAGGATTAGGATGTTTTCCGACAAGTTGGTTGACTTTAGCATCCATTTTACACCCGGTAGTGGCGAGAACCACACAGAAAGATGGTTGCTTCCAGCCCCCTTTTCTTTGCAAGGATGATTAATCATTCTTCATCTAAATGTGAATATATGAACATCCGGTCAGTCGGCATCCCGAAGACAGCAGACCTTGTACAGTGAGTAATGTTTTACTGTATTTGTTGGCTCTCATAAAGTCTGCAATGAGTAATAATCAGTGATGTAGTTGAATTAAACACAAACGTGATGTGTTTTTTTAATTCAAGTTAAAGTACCAATGATGGTCACACACACACTAGGTGTGGCGAAATTTGTCCTCTGCATTTGACCCATCCTCTTGTTCACCCCCTGGGAGGTGAGGGGAGCAGTGGGCAGCTGCAGTGCCACGCCCGGTAATCATTTGTGGTGATTTAACCCCCAATTCCAATCGTTGATGCTGAGTGCCAAGCAGAGAGGCAATGGGTCCCATTTTTTTAATCTTTGGACACATATGCTTAAAATGATCAATATATGTACTGTAAATATTAAATATTGTTATTAATGTGCCCATTACAACATTACATATATACTTACATCATGTATATAAAACCTCAATGGAGGTGTTTAGATGTATTTTTAAGTGTGTTATTAGCAAAATAGAGTGAGTCCTATAGGCTAAATTTTAAACAGACTTTTGATCGCATGTGTTTAATACGTAGAACACATTAAAAAAAAGAAAAACATACGTGTTCTTATCTCACATCAGGATTTTGAATGACAGGCAAAATTCCAACAAAGTGCAGTTCCCCTTTGAGTCCTCTTCTTTTTGGATTTTTTTTTTTCATAATGCGATTTATGTAACTAAGGTGCTTTTAATTCTGTAACCTAGGTGTTATATATAAGGAGGTTTTGTCCTTCAGATGAAGTCTGTAGCCATTTGTTCAACTTAGTTATTATACTAGTAGTGTTCCTAAAGGTTCCATGTTGGGTCCTATCTTCTTCATAACTTGGGCTTTTCAACTGGCGGCCCGCAAGTTCACTTCTTTTTCAACAGATTCTTGGAAACACTCAAGTTCTGTAATAGAGAGTATCTTTGATTAGCTTTTTCGCCGAAGGTCCTTAAAAACACGTGATTGTTCCTCTAATTCTGACAAAATAAATTCACTGGTTCTCCGGAATATACAAAATACGAATAATAGTGGAGTAAGAAGTCCGGCCCGCCAGTTCTTATCTTTTTACAAATGTGGCTGCCAATTTTTATTAGTTGAGTAGGCCTGCTGTAAGGGTTAAAATAATAACCACAAATGCTTGTTGCATTAGAAATGTGTTGCAAATGTCCAATATAACTAATAATACTATTTACACTCTAATGCTGCATTTGCTATTAACTTCCATTTGCCAGAGGAAAATTAGTAAAGATGAAAACCTATTCAAACGCATCACAAAATGTAATATATGCGGCTGTCATTAAATTGGACACGTATAATGATGTTGATTTAGAATATTATTATGCAATTTAATGACAGAATCTAAAGGTGGGGAAATGAGCTAGGTGATGGTTCATTATCACACCAAGTATGGCTCATAAAGGAGAAGACAAGCATGCAATCTAATTTTATGGAAAGTCATAATTAGTTTTTTTTCGCTCAGTAAACAACACCGCGAGTGGACTTCTCCATTCTGTTCGCATTCGAAGGAGAATAGCGGTAAGGAATGATTTGTTTGCATGGGCGGTTGATTAATTACTTGGACAATAGTGCACAATTTTTTATTATGCCGTTGAACCGTTAATATGGTTACAAAGTTATTATTATGTGTTTGTGTAACTCTTCTACTTTGACTTTTTTAACATAACATGAAACTCCATGTTTTGCATGTGCTAATATTTTTTTCAGAAAAATTCACCACGATGGTTAAAAATTTGACTACGCAGGTCAAATTAACTTCAAATTTCTTGTACAACTCACAAAACAAGAACTGTAGCTTTTGAGAGGTTTAGTCGAATCCACACCAAATTTGATACAAACATCAAGAACGACACGCACAGGTGTGACATTTTAGCGAGATTGGTTAAAAAACACAGCCGTCATCATGTATTATTGGCATTAGTCATCGGCCATCAGTCTAATGCAGTGGTTCTCAAATAGGGGTACGCAAAACCCTGGGGGTACTTGAAGGTATGCCAAGGGGTACGTGAGATTTAAAAAAACAAATATTCTAAAATTAGCTACAATTAAAAAAATCTTTATAAATCTATTTATTGTATAATACTTCAACAAAATATGAACGTTAGTTCATAAACTGTGAAAAGAAATGCATCAATGCAATATTCAGTGTTGACAGCTAGATTTTTTTGTGGACATGTTTCATAAATATTGATGTTAAATATTTCTTGTTTTGTGAAGTATTGTTTCGAATAAAGTTAATGAATCCTGATGGATCTCAATTACAATCCCCAAAGAGGGCACTTAAAGATGTAAGATTACTTCTATGTGTAGAAATCTTTATGTCATGGCCATGCGGGATTTTGTTTTACCAGGATGCAAAAGGACAAATCCAAACAGGACTTGCAGGTTAGGACTTGATTTAATAAGAACACAAAACAGGTACAGAACAGAAAACAAACCGACTGGATAAGGTGCCGAGCGCACCTGAAGCTAAGGCTTCACTTAGCACAGGCTATGATAACTCGCAGAGGGCTAAGGGACAAGAAAACACTTAAGTGACAGTCGCGTGATGCAAATACAGAAGCCAGACTGACTGACTGAAAAAGGCAGGCTTAAATAATGTCAGTGATTACAAAGCAGGTGCACGTCCGGAACACAAGCAGCAGGTGAAAATAATAAGTGACTATGGTAGCCAACTCAGGTGCACAAACAGGAACCGAAGGAGTCCAAAACCAACAGAAAACAAAGGTGACTCAAAAACCCAAACAATAAACAAAATATGACCCGGGAAACGGATCAGGACACTTTATTTATAATTGAATCACTTGTTTATTTTTCAACAAGTTTTTAGTTATTTTTAAATATTTTTTTCCAAATAGTTCAAGAAAGACCACTACAAATGAGCAATATTTTGCACTGTTATACAATTTAATAAATCAGAAACTGATAACATAGTGCTGTATTTTACTTCTTTATCTGTATTTTTCAACCTAAAATGTTTTACTCTGATTAAAGGGTACTTGAATTAAAAACATGTTCACAGGGGGTACATCATTTAAAAAAGGTTGAGAACCACTGGTCTAATGATCATGAAATACATTTAACTGATGATAACTTATGGATATATTGTGTATATATTTTTTACCACAATCTAACGGGAGCACCGCCAATGTCATTTATAGTCAATTTTCTATAGCTTTATTAAAGCCTAGGCTAAATTGGGGCCCCCGAGCCGAAGTTAATTTTGAGGCCCCCTGTTCATCATTTACCCAAAAAAATTCACACTGTTTTATTATGTAAAACTATTATTATATTTTTTTTAATCAAACATTAATTGTATTTTATGCATGTTTTGTACTAAAACAAACTCATGTGAAAGAAACGGTTCAATTAATTATGTTGTAATTGCAAAAAGACACATGTAACATAAAGTTGCACATGTTCCTGGCACAAACCCAAAAATAATTTAAAATAATCTTACTTATCACATCATATGAAATCTAACTTACTTTACCAATTATTATCTATTCATTTATTTATTAGGGTCCGCCCTGCCTATGGCAAAGGACTCCACAGGAGTCTTTTGCCATAGGCAAGGACCCTATTGAATCTGCTGTGTTTTATTATTATTATTATTATTATTATTTCTTTCTTTATTCCGCACCTATGCGCTGTAATTTGACCCCCTTAACATGCTTCAAAACTCACCAAATTTGACACACATGTCGGTCTTTCATGCCTTCCCAACTTATTAGGCAGCCAAACCAGAAAAATCAAAATTGCGTGCTAGCGCCCCCTAGGAAGAAAAAAAAAACAGACTGCTTGAAACTTCCGTTAGGAAGGTCGTAGAGACATGAAACAAAAACCTCCATGTAGGTCTGACTTAGACCTACATTTCCAATACAACACTTCTATAGCAAAAATCAACAAAAAATTTTCAAAAAGTCATTCAAAGCAAAATTTTCGCAAAAAATGCTATTTTTGCCTCTTTGAGCTGTAATTTGACCCCCTTAAAATGCTTCAAAACTCACCAAACTTGGCACACACATCAGGACTGGCAAAAATTGCGATCTAATAAAAAACCAAACCCGAAAATTAAAAAATGCGCTCTAGCGCAATTTTTGAATAAAACACAGAAAAAACTGCTCCTAGGAAGAGAAATCAGACAAAACTGCTTGTAACTTCCAGTAGGAATGTCGGACAGACATGAAACAAAAACCTCAATGTAGGTCTCACTTAGACCTACATTTTGACGATTGGCATCTTTCAGTTAAAATCAGCAGGAAGTTGGCAATTACCCCTTCAAAATGAAAGTTTTGTAAAAAGACGTCACCTTTTTCCAGACAAAACTGCTTGTAACTTCTGTTAGGAATGTCGTAGGGACATGAAACAAATACCTCAATGTTGGTCTGACTAAGACCAGGGCTTCAGTCGCGGGGGCAGCAGCCAAAGCGGAGCAGCCAAAGGCAGACCCGACCAACACTGCTTGCAGCTTTAATTTTTATTGGGATTATTTACGGAGTATATTGTGAATAAATTGCAAACTGGAAATGAACAAAAGTTTAAGCAACTGTTATTAAAAAGAAAAGGAGTAGGATTAAAAGAGCTCCGCTTCTTCCTATTCCTTTTTGAACATGTTGAAAAGAGAAACTGGAAATTTTGACGTATCATGTTGTATGCTTGCAAGTTCGAAATAAAAAACTCAACTCAACTCAACTCAAATCAACTCAACTCAAACCTGGCCGGCACGAACTATGCGGCCCTACAAGAGGCTGAGAATTACTGTAGAAATCAACCATTATATTATTGTCAATGATGGAGCAGGAAGGGGCTAGGTAAAATGTCATATGAGGCGCCCTGTCATTCATTTATTGATATTTTACATTTGTTTCTTTACGCAAAATGGGGCCCTAATAACACATGATATAAAAGTGGTGCAAAATGTAATGATGTAATACAGTTTTACCTCATTATGTAATAACGCAACTTTTTTTTTTAATTCTACCGCATTCTGTAATACAATTCTTGTACCATTATTCCCTAACACAAAGCATTGTACAATAACGTTTGCAATATCTAACAATATCTCACAAGTTATTTAGATTTTCCTCACATGATTTAAAAAACAACAACAATATGATAGAAAGTTTTTTTTTTAATTTTCAATTAAATGTTTTTATATTTTTTACTTTTTTATTATCATGTATAGTATCGTATTAGCATAACATAATCCAATATTGCAGTGCACTGATCATTTTCATGTCAGTTATACTTCATCAGGGTATTTTTTTGTCTCAAGCTTACGATCATATTCTCCATTATATCAATAGAAGTTAGACATGATTTAGGTTTGACCAATGATACATCACTCTGGATTCTTAAAATCTATTCTAACAAAAGATTTATTTTTTGTGTTGCACTGCAATACTTTTTTTTTTTAAATTAAGGCATCAATTTCAGTGGTTTATTTTATTTTAGTAATGCACAACTTGTTATTTAATATTTTCATTCAAAACAATTGTGGCACTTTGTATTAACTTCTGTAATATGTCACAAGTAATTATAAAGTGCATCTATGATTGTTTCAAAATGCTTTTGAGAATTGCATTATAAAATCTGGCAGATTATTCCAAAATGTGGCATTAAAGGCCTAATGAAACCCACTACTACCCACCACGCAGTCTGATAGTTTATATATAAATGATGAAATATTAACATTGCAACACATGCCAATACGGCCTTTTTAGTTTACTAAATTACAATTTTAAATTTCCCGGGATATTCGTCTTTGAAACGTCGTGTAATGATGACGTGTACGCAAGACTTCACGGGTTTTTAGGAAGTATGAGCGCTGCACACACACTCAGCTAAAAGTCGTCTGCTTTAACGGCATAATTACACAGTATTTTGGACATCTGTGTTGCTGAATCTTTTGCAATTTGTTCAATTAATATTGGAGAAGTCACAGTAGAAAGATGGAGTTGGGAAACTTTAGCCTTTAGCCACACAAACACACGGTGATTCCTTGTTTAAAATCCCTGGAGGTGAAACTTTCCTATAGATCACAGCGCGGTCAAGCCAACATGGATCCCTACCAGATGTCAACCAGCAGGTTTCGGTGAGAAATTTATGGTTAAAAAGTCAGTTCTTACCGGAGAAAAGCTGAGCTTGTGCCGTCCATAGCTTTTTTCTCGGTCCGAATAGCACTTTTTGTTGGAGGCTCCCATTAAAAACAATGTGAAGATGTGAGGAGCCATCACACGGGTGACGTCATCGTCTGCGACTTCTGGTAGAGGCACGGCATTTCTCTTAGGACCGAAAGTTGCGAACTTTATCGTGGATGTTCTCTACTAAATCCTTTCAGCAAAAACATGGCAATATCGCGAAATGATCAAGTATGACACATAGAATGGACCTGCTATCCCTGTTTAAATAAGAAAATCTCATTTCAGTAGGCCTTTAAAATACCGTATAATCACCTGAAATATATTACATTATTAGTAGTGTGGTCAGAAATTAACGCGTTACCATGTAATTAGTCACAAAAAATATATTGCATTCATCATGTATATATACATCTTAATCACAATTTATGTTGATTGTAACTGCTCCTTTATCTTAAGGCGGATTAACTTAAAATCGAACTGTTACTAAATTTGGGGCAAATAAATGATGTGCATTCAAGTAAATCTATGTTTTTTGACCATAGAGTTGGGGCCAATTTTTGGGCCATGATAATAGCCTTCTAGAGGGCTGCCAAAAATATACATGTTTCTCTGCTGTGGTCCTTCTGGGCCATAGGGATACTGACTTGCAATGCACTGTTCCAACACTTATGGCAGTAATGACAGTATCAAACAAACACATTTTGGAGCAAAAGTCATAGAGAAGTTTTTTAAGCTCAAAAAGTATGACTAAAATTGTAAAGCCGTCTTGTCATTTGAACTTTAAATTTATTGACAATTTTTTTTAGAGACATATATATTATTTATTTATTCTTATATTTGTTAAAATGTATTTATTATAGCTCTGTGTAATTGTATTTACATTTATTTTTACTCAGCTCAGGAGTACCTTCAAATCAAAACAAGAGTAAAATGACTAATTCAGTGTTCATTTTTCCATAGGCCGGGCCCCTCTGTAGTAAAAAATGTTGGACCATGAAGTCATAAAGGTTAAGAAGCCCTGAAGTAAATTATGTCAAAATGTTCCTTTATTACATTTTGACCCAAACAAATGGGGTCCTACATTAAGTTGATTTAAAATGTATAAGAGAGTAATAACTTGTGAATTATCATCATTAATATAAATGCAAAAGTGTGAATAATCTGATGTTAAAAAATGGATCATTTGACAGCACTAATTATTACATAATGTGTTGTTGAAGGCCCCAGGCACAGTGCATGCTTTGTCATAGAGAGGGGCTGCTGTCTCAATCAAGTCAATCATTCCAAATTGGTGCGCATTTATTAGTACAATCAGGTTAGATTGTCTTGAATTTTTCTTGCAGCTCAATGCGTATAAAACAAAACACTGTAACGTTGAGGCGTTCACCCAAATCGACACTTAATTATGTGCATGACGGACACACAAGTGTGTAAAACTTTAACAAGATTGGTTGAAAAATGCGGCCGCTGTCAAGCATTTTGACCACTGCCTATAAGGGGCACCGCCAAAGTCATGGATAAGATACGTGTGTATATATATATATATATATATATATATACATATATATATGGTGGCCTGCCACTCCCGGGCAAGACCTCGTTGAAGGTGTTATTATTATTATTATTATGTATGTATGTGTGTATATGTATTTATATGTATTTATATATATTTATATATATATATATACACATATATATATATATATATATATATATATATATATATATATATATATATATATATATATATATATATATATATATATATATATGTCTTGATTGGATTATCCAGAGAATAGTGCTCGATACCGTGGTAGAGCGCAATATGTAGGTGTGGGAAAAAATCACAAGACTACTTCATCTCTACAGAACTGTTTCATGAGGGGTTCCCTCAATCATCAGGAGATTTTAATGGAAGCATTCACATAAAATGGTTTATATAGGGCACAGAGTGGGTGGGTACAAGCAGGCGTAGGGTGTGGTGATTGGCTCATGTGTTACCTAGGAGGTGTTTCTGTCTGTGGCGGCATGTTGAAATGATTTCACTGCGCTTGTTGAGGGATGATAGATCTGGATGATATATAATAAACAGTTTCTCTTTTAAGCATAGGTTGCATCTTTTATTACCACTGTTGTAAGGTGTGCTGGATGCAAGAATTTGCCATGTTATTGAATATTCAACATTATTGTCTTTGAGGTTCGAAATATGTTTGCTGAGTTCTGTAGAATTCCGCAAAGTCTGGTTTCTAAAGGAGGCGTTGTGATTATTCCATCTTGTTTTGAACGCTCCTTCGGTTAATCCTACGTACGTGTCGGATGTGTTAATGTCCTTGCGTGTTACCTTTGCTTGGTAAACGACTGATGTCTGTAAGCACCTTCCGTTGAGAGGGCAATCAGGTTTCTTGCGACAAGCCAACAAGCAAACCGTCAACTTCCTCGACGTCACTTTCAACCTGAGAAATAACAGTGTATATATATATATATATATATATATATATATATATATATATATATATATATATACACATATATATATATATATATATATATATATATATATATATATATATATATATATATATATATATATATATATATATATATATATATATATATATGTATATTTATATATACATATATATATGTATATATATATATATATATATATATATATATATATATATATATATATATATATATATATACAACATATATATATATATATATATATATATATATACATTTCAATATGTCAAAAAAACATGAACAAAACATGCATTTCAATGTGTCTCATTTTTCAATAGTTAACTTTTATCACCATTATTACAGTTTTTGTATACATTCACTAAGACACATTTCCCAATACTTTAGTCACTTTTTCAAAATACTTCACACTGTTCTCCAAACCAACTTTCAGCTCGCTTCACTTCAAAATGCACTAAAACTACCAAATCACTTCATACATGCCTTAAATTGACTTGTTCTTGTCACACATGGACTTGGACTTGGATTGTTTCTTCGATGCAGAGAATATTTAGGACGAGCCAGGCGGGAATGTAAGTACATTTTATTTTACTATTAACACAAACAAACTACAAAGAGGCAAACAAAGGGCACGCACAATGACGGAGAACAAATACTTGGCT